>NW_015161413.1:984754-1049890 GCF_001447785.1 Gekko japonicus | reverse complement strand
TCCTGCTGAGATACAGTCACACAGATACTGTTAGGCTGCAATAATCAAGTAATTAGGTTATATACTTCCACATGGCTGTTACCGAGTACTCTCCTGAACTGCTAACAAACATTCATTCCTGTGTACTCATCGGATTTTACTGGTCATACCTATTCCATGAAGAGCCCCAATGCATACTTCGCCTAAGAATGAATCTTTATACATTTTATCAAGGCTGAAAAACCAATGTTTAAAATAGTATCCTTAGAATAAAATCTTACAAAAACTATGGTGTCTGAAGAGACTTTGATGAAAATTCAGTCTGTTGACCTCATTAAAAACATGGAAATAGCTGTGTGTCAATTTTAAATCAAGTTTTTAAACACTAACAGCAGAACACAGTGCAGTAAGAGATCATACTATCAACAGGCTGTAAACATAACTGTTGCTATGCTGTTCATGAGATTAAGGCAGACACTGAAGTTGTAAATTACTGATAATTTTACTATATTGTAAGAAAAAATACCTTTCCAAGGAATGAGTTTGCCACTCTTGCAACAACAGGTCTAAAAATTCAAAAGAGCGCCTAAAAAAGACATAAAACAAGTTCAGCATGTAGCACAAGTTTAATAAAAATCCAGACATCAGATCTGCAGTAAAATCACAAATGGGACTGTCATGTATCCATATTTTGATCTTGTGGAACTGTAATATCTTGTAATATGAGAAACTTTCTCTATGTAACATACAAGCTCCTGAAGAGAAAAATCACTAATAGCCTATACTAAGGGAGAAAAGTAAAGTTGGCATTCATAAATGCAAAAAAATACTCACCTCCTAACTGCAACAGATTTTGAGGTACAGTTGCTAGTTATTAAAGGTATGAGTCTGGGCACATGGGTATGCTGAAAAGAGAAAAATACCTTCTCACACACAGTATTTTTAGTTGAGCATGTGACTACATTCATGTGTCACAAAACCCCCTGTGGTTTATCTAAACCAGTTTGTTGAATAAACCCAGGTTAGTTTACCAGACATGTACAACGGACTATGGTTCGTTCACAATTCCCAGTCAGTCTGCCACCTCCTTTCCTGCCTCCAACCAGAATCCCCAAATGCAGGTAGCTGGCAAAGTTTTACTACTTATGCAACCTGTTCACTACTGCCCAGATAAAATAAACAAGACGGGAATGAGGAGGTGTGTGTGTGGGGGGAACTGGGGCAAGTCAAGAAACACAGCTTGTTCTTAGCCAAGGATCTTCAATCCCTTCCTCTTTTAAATAAGTCTGAATTTTTTACAGCCCTCACCACATTTTCCTATACTCTTTCAGTACAGCCATAGCAATGCATTTCTCTACATTGCATTCAAAACAGAAAGACCTTCTATAGACCCTTCTCTCCCACCCTCAAGCCCTTGAAATACATTCCTACTTGTTAAGTACAAACCACGGTTTACAGTGTAATCTTTTAAAGTGTTACTCCAGTTTAAGCCCACTGAAATCAGTTGGCTAACACCAGATAAACTTTATCCAGGACTGCACTTTTGGACTCTCACTTGGGCACCTGACCAACAAACCAGATGGCTGGCCACCCCACATTACATCACCACACTAACCTGGATTTAATCAAACTCTGGGTTGTCAGGATGTCTGACTGCCTGTCTGTATACACACACACAAATAAAAATGGTTCTACTATCTCTTGTTGTGATGCTTTTTCTAAACAAGTTTTCTCTAAAAACATAAAACCTTGGAAGAAACACAATGGTGGTCAGGTCCCTCACTCACCTGCCCTCTCCCAGTATATAAAGGGGGGAAGGGGAAGGGAACCCTCTCTTCAGGGATAAGGTGTGGTGGAATGGGAGTTGTGAACAGTTTTGAATGTAGCAATGCTTTATGAGGAATAATTTCTGTAGTGTATGTGGCAAACTGGATAAAAGCATGTGTTGCCCTTTAAATTTTCCCCAAGAAGAAATTGCTGCTGCACATTTCTGCTTGGTATCATCAGTAGCTGAGAGAGCACATGTGAAGGGAAGGAGACATGGAAAGGGGGTCCTGAGAAAGTATCACTAATAGCTGAATGCAACAGGCCTGGCAATTTTTTTCTGCCACACTTCATAGTCAACTCAGTATCCAGAAGGCTGCCTGAGGGGGTCCTACTGAACAAACAAGGATTTCTGAATTCAGAAATAAGGAGAAAACTACAACTAGTACTAACTGCAATTAACAAACCAGGGACAAAATGCAGAACAGAATCCTGGTTCAGCACGTAACAAGCAGCTGCTGTTGATAGATAATTTCACGGGGGTTAGATCTAACACAATTTTGAAGTCAACATTACATCCTGTGAGACAAAAAACTCTACAAAAAGTGTGCTTGCACATGAAAGCTTATACCTTAAATAAAACTTTGTTGGTCAACATTACTTCAAAAACTCTACAAAAAAGGTGTGCTTGCACACGAAAGCTTACATCTTAAATAAAACTTTGTTGGTCTTAAAGGTGCCATTGGACTCAAATTTTGTTCTGCAAAAAAACAATGTTATTCTCAGCTCTTATAGTGTGAGAAAAAGATTGTAAGTCCCTGTTTGGGCCTTGACTGAGTCAAATTTCTAAATAAATTTTGGTTACTGGACCTTGCGTTCCATATGCATACCCCAAATGCTTGAAGATGGTTACTCTGAGGTTTCTGATGGCATGACCAAGGAGGTTAAAAACTAAGAAGTCTGATAAAAAGAACAAACTCCCCCCCCTAAAAAGCCCGTATCTGAACACTTTATCAAGTACAGCCCTGTTGGCCTAACATCTGATCACTCTGCTGTTTTCTGTATGTTTCCCCATGCTATGAGATCTTTTTTGAGGGGGGATGACAAGAACTCAAAGAAAGCTGCACCAGAGATTTCTATAAAGGCATGAGGGTAGTGACAGTTCTATGTATTACTCTCAGAGCACTGTTCTAGATGGCAGGACTGCATGCAGCCAGTTTGGCACTTCACCTCCTTTGTGCTGTCTCATCCTGGCCCTTCTGCTGCCACCATACGTCATGATGAAGGGCATTAAAAATATGGATTTGGACACATAAAAATGCACAGGCCGACATGCTTGCAGCTAATAAACATGTTTTAACAGTATAATGGAAGCAGACTTACACGAATGATAAATCTAATGGCGGCACACCCAGAAGTAGCCATGACTTTGGCGCTATTAGGGACAAGATTAAACAGAGTAGGCACAATGGCTTCTGCGCCATGATCAAACTTGTTTCCAAGGATAGATGAAAGATGGCTGCAAAGAATTAAATAACATTGGTCATCAGATATATTTAATAAGCCCGAGGGCTTTATATAATTACTCAGTTTATCTAACTATTCACCATAAAAGGTACTATGCTAACAAACTTTTCTATATACTGCTAATATGTACTTTTCAAACTTTTAACACAAACCCATCAGTGCTGCTTTGCTGGATCAATGAAGCTCCAATGTTACACAATGGAGTCTAATATTTATTTTCAAACAGCAAATAGTCAGATGATACGATCTTGGAGATCATATAACACTTTTGAAGATGATCAGTTTGTTGCCCCCAGTTTTTCAGATATATAGAAGTTATATAGCAAAACAGATCATCATTCACCATGCATTGTTGGGGGGGGGGGGGGGGGGGATTTCAGTTTCTGAACATTGGGAATGCTTGCCAAGTGTCCAATCCAGGGAGTAATATATTTATCATGGGACTTTTAAAAATAGCAACTATATAAATAAGTACGAAATACGCAATCCGGTAGGTGAGAACAAAAAACACATCTGCTGTTTTCTGAAGGAATATTGTTAAATTGTACCGTCATTCAGCTGAATTAAAATAAAAGCATTACATTGCCCTAACATATATGCTTGTCTAAATTTAGGAACTGTCAAATAATAAAAATAAGACTGGAGAGTGAAAGCATCCATAAACACGATGTTGTAGAGGAGAGCATATATGTTTAGCATCAGTAATTAACAATCCCCAGTCTCTTTTAAAAATCTTTTCCTGGGTGAGTATAAAAATTCTATTTGGCAGGGGTTTCCTTATTAAAATTAGCTTTGTAAACAGGGAGCCTAATTTTGGATTGGTGACCTTGAATCAATATAAGCAAGAAAAAGCAGTTATATAAATGAAAAAGATGAGGCAATGATTCCAGATCAGCAAGGCAAGTTCTAAATTTAAAGACTTTTATCCGGGCCAAGCAGAAACTTGAGGAAGACCACATTCTAGGTGAATTACCAATGAGAGGATACAATGAGGAAGAGGGCACTTGCAAAAAAAACTTCAGCAAGCCTGTATCAAGTAACTGCAGGGGGGCAGTAATGCCTACTGGAAGGGACTAGTCCTTACCCACAGGTGGGCTAGCCCACCTCACAATCTGAACAACTTTGGTGCCCATGTGTCTGGCATATTACTTGTAGAGCTCTGAAGTATCAGCTTTTGTTACAAAATGCTTAAATCACAAGAGCTGAAAAAATAAAATAGAAAGTGTGATATGAATATATCAGATGATTAAAACAAGAAGGTAAATCAGTTCTCATTACCTTCCATGCCTACACTGTTTGAGTAGCAGCCCATCAATTTGAACAGCTGAAATTAGAAATAGTGGGGAGCCTGAAACCCTAGCTATTATTGTTGTCTGGTCTACTGATATAATTTCTACTTTAAACAATCTAATGCATATTAATATTTAGCAACATGAATATCTTTCTGGGGTACTATTCATGTCTACGATTAAGTATCTTTATCACTGAATCTTTAATAAGGGATTTGCAACAGCAGGAAACCCAGGGCCATGATCTGTAAAGATAAGAGAACTGCCATACTACCTATATAACAAAAGACATTTGCTACAGCTGTGCTCTGGATTCTATGGTGGCCATGCATGTCAAATGTTACTAATACAATTGCACAGAATTAAGCAAATTAAGACTGTACATTTTCTGCTGAATTTCAACGTGACTCTCAATGGTCAATACATCTACCACCGCCAAACCACATTTCTAAATGTATCAGATTAACATGTACTTACGCTACAGTAATGCATGCTTCTCTAACAACTTGTGATCGGAGATCTTTAGCTGATAATTTAAATGCTCCATCCAACAACCGTAAATGCTGGAAAAAGCAGTCATACTGTGCTGCTCCAGCAACAAGCAGTGACCGGACCTTCTTAAGCTAAGGGAGAAAGGGAGATTAAAGAATAAATATAACTGCATTTCTAATTCCACACCGATCTAGCGTACAACAACAGCAACTTTAAAAGTTTATTTAATTAAATATGTACTGCACATTAATATTAAAAATATATACCGCACTGGCTCGTTGATCCCAGTCATGTTTGTCATCTGACAAGATTTCCCTGATTTTATTTAGCGTTTCTTCGAGTTCACGACTAGAATAGATCTGGAAAAAAAAGATCAGGGTTCTGTGAGTTCCTGCACAGAAAAATGCTTAATTTAATTCAAGCAAGCAAAACCTCCTTTCCAGTTAACAGGTTTATGGCCAATCTGACGTGGGGAACTTTTCCCCTTGATTTTCTGTGAGTAGTTACATACTCTACAAGCAGAGATACACATATTTTTGCCTGCTTGTGAAAATCCAAGTCCTCCCATAATCCAAAAACTGTTAATGTATGTGAAGGGCCAAATTCCATATTCTTGCATGTCTATCTGCTACGGCATAGCCTGCTTTCTGAGAGTATGCGGCCAGGATCATATGCCCTGTTTACAAACTCTTCAAGTTCTTGAGATGTCTTGAGCTCATGGCTACCAAATTCAGCTTTTTGATAGCCTCCCAGGCTCCCTACCTGATGAGTCAGTATAAAAGCTAGTTCCATAACTAAGGAAGCAACTATCCAAATATCATCCTATGCTTCTGTTTTCCAGGCATGACACATCAACAGTAAACTTAGAGACAAACTATGTTCATCTTAGGGATCACAATAGGACACTCAGGTGGAAACAGTCCAATTTATGCGGTAGGATTTTTCAGTACAAGGGAGAGAAAGTTCCAAACAGCAAGTCTGATCTGTAGATACTTTCTTGTTTAGAGACCCTCCATCATCAGCTGAAAATCTTTTTAGGCCAGGAGACCTTTATTAAATAATGGCTCTTGTGCATTTTAAGCTTTTAACAACTGTTTTCTATTTTTAACTTGGGAGTATTGGAAGACTTTGAGTATTTTAAAATAGAAAGATGGGCATTCAACAATTCAAATAAATAAATAAAAGCAAGGCAACATATTTTAAAATAAGCCTATTCAAAAAACTTGTTTTAAGGTTCCTCCTTTAATCAAGACTTTATACACAGCGATATTTTCAATTGTACTAATTCAGCTATATAAGCAAAATTAAAAATCCCAGTACATAATCCAAGACTGTGTAAGTGGAAATGCCACACAAAAATACTGCAATCACAAGGGACAAAACAGCAGTAAATGTTGCAAGAATGCTGGACCTTAAACACTGCTTTAAAAATCTCTTCTGTGCTACAATAAGCCAACAGAGGGCAATATATCACAAGAACTTGCTCCCTTGAAAACATGAAGAAAAAAAATTAAACACTGAAATAACACTGAATTAATTGACAAGTGCTATAAAGAGAGCACAAGGTTTAAAAATTCTTTGAACACGGCAAGATAATTTATTTTTCTCACAACTGATAATGAAGATTTTCAGGTTATTTCTGGAGAAGATATGATGGAGAAAATATGATTCTGTATAAACAAAGTAGTATGGTTCTTGATTTATTGATGGCTACCAAAGTGCTGTTAGCTAAAAACTGGGGAAAAGCAACAAGTTTAAGCTTTTAAGCCTGGGTAAGTAAAGTATGGGAGTTGGCTAAATTATCTAAATTAACTGACTTGATTAAGCTGAGAGATGGGAGCGCTAAACATTGCTTACTTCTCTGATACCTGGAAACCCTCTTTCTACTTTAGGAATAGAGAACTAGGTATTCAGTTAGTATTCTCAACTGGGCAATTTTTGTATGACATGGCTGGACTGATTGTGAAGTAGCAGATGACTGGAGAAAGAAAAGAATCTTATATAATTAATCTTAAATATGCCAGGTAAAGTTCACTACACAAAAATTGTTTAATTTAGCTGTGACAGGGTGTTCACAACCTTCTGTGAACTGATTGTTTATAGGCTACTTATCTCATTGAGTCTAGACAAGACATCCTATGATATATATTTTATTTATAATCTGCCTGACTCACTAAGAACTAGGTTGTACAACTGTGTGTTCCATCATGTATTGTATTGTGTGTATGAAAAATAATTTTTGAAGGACAAGACATAACTCTAATTTTTAAAAGATGTTTAATTCATATTTTAGATTTTGCAGCCACCAGTTCATATAATTCTGCACATAAATGTCCCACGCCCTGACTTAAGACGGCCAAGGCTATCCTGATCTTATCAGATCTCAGAAGCTAAGCAGGGCTGGCCCTGGTTAATATTTGGATGGGAGACCACCAAGGAATACCAGTGCTGTGACACTGAGGCAGGCAATGGCAAACCACCTCTGAAGATCTTTTGCCTTGAAAACCCTATGGGGTCACCATGTCAGCAGTGACTTGATGCCCCCGCCAAATGTCCCATAGGATTGGTACGCTGTTCAACTAAATAGCTAAATATTGTCAAGCTAACTGGGACCAAATTTTATCAAAAATTCACTAAGTGTAAGTTCATCTTTTGTCATTGCATCATGGTTGCAGCAATAGCACAATGTCCACTGATGTCCACCTCTGGAGGATTTGGGGTTGCCAAACAACAGAGATGCTGAACTCCCTCCACTCAACTTGGAATTAGCTCAGCATTTACACGCACACTCAGAGACAATAAAAAAGCACGCCTTCTCACAAGCAATGCTCCCTCTAAGTTGTGGAGTCTTGTGAGCAAAAATTCTACTTTGTGAGCTACTGGCATTAAAGCTGTGAGAGAGCAATTTGGCTACTGCATAAATTAGTTTGCTCTGGAGCCATCCTTCCTGAGCTAAGACAGAAATGTGTGAGCTGGAGGCTAAAAAAATGTGAGGTAGCTCACACTGACTCAGCTTAGAGGGAACACTGCTCACCAGAGTTCTTTGCCAGGGCACAGACTTGGGGACACACTGCCTTATTGTTTAGTAGCCTAAACATGTCATGTATTTTTCAATCTTAGACAAACAGATGCACAAAGGCTCCCAAAGAGTTATTTTGAAGGTTCCCAGAAACCGTGCAGTCCCATAGGGCTTGAAAAAATCCAGTCAAGCAGTGATTGCTATTAATATGCACAGAGATCAAACCCTTAATTAAAAAAAAATGGATGTGGTTGGCATTCTTTTTGCAGGGTAGTGGCACAGGTTGTTGTCTCAGATTTCATGCAGACAAACCAGCAAACCTAAAGCACAATTTAGCCTATCTCTGAAGCAGTGCAATTTCTGTGTGGCCCACTTATCACCAGACAAGGAAGCATTCCTTTCACAAATGGGTAGTTTGCACATTGACTGGGACATTCTGCCATAAGGTCCTTTTAGAAAGGAGTTCCTCTCCAAGTGGGTGGACTTTTCAAATTCTTTTTTCAAATTCTTACCCCTAGGTACTAGAGTGTTTACTGGCAGAAGGTGGCACAGGTCACAACTGCCTGTGAGCCAGGAATTAATGGCCTGTGAGCAATTGAATTAATTGCATTTGCAATGATGATACAATTTAGCATGGCATTCTGCTAAATTTCTGGGAAGGGCTAAGCTCTGGACTCTTCTAGAAGACACTAATTTCTGTAATTAGCACAGTTTACCTCTATTATTTGTCGCTTTTCTTTTAAAAAAGTTTTTAAATATTTGGATCAAGGTGTGTGTAGGTGGGTTATTGGGAGGGGTTATTGAAATACCAGACTGGTCCTACAGTAAGTTGGATTTTTGTACCAGTAGCAGAATCTCATAAATTCCAAAGCCTCCTACACATAAACACCACTGTAACCTCAGTAACAACTAAACCATCATGTCAGCTAAAATTAGGTGACTAGATCTAGAAAGAGAAAAATAGTAGCTTTAATTACTATTAATGACTATTACTTTACTATTTATTGAGAATTCCTTTCCAAAAAATCTTTTCAGTTATATCATGCTTCAAAATATAAAGGCACTAAGATTTTACATAACGTATACCATTATAGCTATCCTTTATTAATTAGCAGAGAGGAATTTTTTTCCATACTGTGAAAGTTTAACCAAGACATTCACCATCAATACAGCTTAAGCATTAATTTCACACCATTTACACAGATAATTCAGGACTAAAGAAAATCAATTTTGTTGTGGCTAAACTAAAAAGCTGGGATAGATACTGGATAGCTGATTGGTGGTAAAGCTTTCAAGCCCACACTGAATCAAGCAATCAATCAGTAGTCTGCATTTATATGATGTGGTACTTGATCAAGACGATAGCTATCGATAAAGATAGGAATCATTAAAGCTTCCAGGACAACATACAGTGGTTTCATTAAAAAGAGAGAGGTTATGGCAAGTTGGCTGAAAACAGAATCTTGGAACAGTGACTACAGAGCATGCTGCTTCCACCATGGTTTGTTAGTTTAGCCTTCACTCACTATGGGCAACACAAAGAAACAAAATCACAAACAACAAAGAAACTATAATCTCAGGTATCTGGAGAGAGAGCATACAAACGTTCTGAAGAACAGATAAACTATTGTCTTCTTGCTAAACATAGTCCTTTTTGCCTGTATTTACAAAGTAACATCACTTTTGGGTATATTCTTTACCTAAAATCAAACACCTGCTCTGTCAAACACTTAGAAGTTATGGTACTAGACAAGCAGTAGTACAATAATGTAACAAGCCAAACTATTTTGCAACAAAAAAGAGACTTCAGTATTGACTTCACATTACACAGAACTGACTGGACAGGACTTAATCACCACCTTGTCCAACTCCCTGCTCAAGGCAGAATTCTCCAGACTGTGTATTTAAGCACCTTACAGATTAATCCACCTTACTATGAATGCCGTATGCCATAGGAAGAGAGCAGACGTGGACAGGCTTTCTTATGCTACAGATTCCTGACCAATTAAACTCTCTTAAGTACCACACACATGCTGCTTCTAGCTAGTGAACTGCACATTACAGGAGATTTTGCTTCTTCCCCAGGTCATTAGCAAACTTAACTTGAAAGATTACTTCTTTCCCACCACATAATCGTCACTTAAAACTCAAGACTGTAAAAAACAAACACAAACCTGCAGCTACCAAACATACCTACAAGACAGTTTTCATGGCCTCCACAGGCAAGTCATCTGATGCCCAAGAGAAATAGAAGGAAATTCCAAGTTTCACTGTACGCAGTGTTTCATTAAACACTGTCAACAGCTAATGTTCTATTGTTGAAATGCAATTTATGCTATGAAGAGTACTTTTTAAAAAAGTCATCTCAGAAATATAGCTGACAGGTCCTTACCTGTACAGCAGGAACATCTGTAAATGCCTTTATAAAATCATCTTCATCAACAGCACCCGCTCCACCTTCCTTGGTTGTGCCTACAAGAGTTAAAAATAATGTGTTGTCTGAGATTAAAGTGACAGTTATGCGACTGAGAGCTCAAATTAACCAAGTTTTTAAAATTAATGTGTCAACAGTTCTATAGAATATTATTCAAAATGTACCAAAATATTTGTAATTATTACTAGAAGGCCACTGTCTCTGACAGTGTAACAATTCTGTACCAGGAATAATTAATTTTGTGGCCAGTGTAATTATGTACTTTAAACAGATCTGCATATTTTGCATGATTTCGTCTGCTTCTGCTACCTGTGGAGAGCACAATGATGATGGTTATCTCTTTCTCATAAGAGGGAAAAAAACACCAGCAGAAAGACTGGCAAAATATATAAAGGATAAAAGCTTGGATCACTGGTAAACCGGGGTAGAAACCAAAATCCTATGTAGAAAGAAAGGCTAGGTGAGACTGTCTTGTAAAAGGCCAGCAGAAACCTTGAACTTTCTAAGACGGGGGAGGGTACTGAAGGGTTACATCAAAATGATTCAGGAAGGTAAGCAAGAAACTTCAACCTCCCCCACGAGGCCAGAGAGGTGGCAACCAGAAGCAGCAGCAGAAGGTAAGAAGAGCTATTATTAGAGGTTTAGTTACATGAACGGTAGAGGCTAAATCTCTGAAATATTTGGGATTTATAAAATTTATGGTACAGTCATAAACACAGTTATACCCTTTCCGGCCCATTGACTTCAATGAATTTAGAAAAGAGCAACTCCACTTGGGATTGCACCATTAGCTCTAGCTCTGTTCTCCATTTCCCAAAAATTGAAATACAACTTCACCCATCATCAAAAGCAGACTGGAAATATACATTAGAAGCTCAAAGCACTTGTCACCATTGAATGGTAACATTGGCAATACTCAGTGTCCAGAACACTTTTTGCTATTGGGTTTTTTACTCATGTTTATTTCCAGGAATGATATTGATCTGAACTCCAAATATAATACTTTTTCAGGCAAAGAAAGCTATTTAGAAAGTTTGGTGAAAGTAGAAAGTTTGAAGATAATAGGTATATGAAGATGAAATATACCTGAGCAAAGGGAAGGGAACATAGTAAGTTTGCTAGTCTAAATAAGGCATATTTGTAACATTTTTTTTACCTTTTCTAAAATTAATGCAACAACCTTGAAATCAAAATGTGCCAAGACACGGAGCTACTTACAAAAACTGAATCTACATTTGTTGTGAAATACAGTCAAAATATTGACAATGATGTTTTTAAAAATATGAAAGGCATTAATGAGAAAGATTAATCACCAGCATCAACATGCCTTTGTCTCAGAACTAGCAATAAGCAAATACTTTAATGTCATGCACTCAAAAGGTCACTTAATACACATATCCTTAGGGCAACTCATTTAACCAAATCAGAAAACATGTTTGTGATGGGCTGGGTGAAATAGCAGTTTTCATGCTCCAGATATTTTGTAAATAAAAATAGCAGTTTTATTTTAACACTTGAGTGGGCACACACTGACACTTTTACCTTATAAATGACCTAATAAAATATTTAAATTTGATTTTAAAAAAAGATCACAACTAAATAGGTTTCTTCTTGTTGTTTTTTGTGACCTTTGCTTAAAAACCATATTCACTATTATTCTTGTCTCTCCCTTGCCACATTTTCTTTCTATTGTTCAAATTTTTATTGCTAGCTCCTTAAGCAAGTAAGGGTGTGTTGGGAGGCGGGGGAAAGGGGGTATAGGCTTAGGGCTGCCAAGTGGGGGCAGGGAAACCCCTGCTTTGGAGGCCCGATTTCCGCCGCCGCAGAACCGGGCCCCGGGGGGAACTCTGCCCCCGAAGCGCAGCGTGGCTGCGTCACCAGAGGCGTGGCCCAGATCGTCAGAGGGGCGTGGCCCAGATCATCAGAGGGAAAACTCTATGGTTTTCCCTCTGACGATCTGGGCCACGCCCTCAACGTGAGCGACATAGCACGTCACTTCCTGTGATGTGCTGGCAGCGCGCGCCATCGAGGATCTCCCAGAGCCCGGCGAAGCTTCCCCGCTGCCAAGGTAAGAAGACTTGGCAACCCTATATAGGCTGCTCACATTGTTCTGTGAAATGGCAGAGTGGGGATTCAAACCTTGGTCTCCCAGATCCTAATCCAACACTCTAACCTCTGCACCACACTGGCTCTTGTAGTCCTTACAAATATAAGGGGTCTATTTTCAAGATGGCTGAGTAACAGAAAGAGAGGGAGATTTTTTACCCTGTTTACCAACTACATTGGTAAGATGATTCAACATGTATATCTAGAAATAGCTACCTCTAAAATTAATCAACCACACCTCTACTCTAGCAGTAATAAGCCTTTATATTTCAACTGCTCTTGGGAGAAAAAACCCTTTACCTTGCCTAAAAAAAACACAGTTACATAGACTGCATTATAGTTTTAGCAAAATAGACAGCAGAAATCATCATGGTCTATACAAAATCTTGAATGCCACAGTAAGGATAAATCACTCAATGGCTTGGGAGCCATATGTGGCTCTTTGACTAGCTCATGTGGGTCTTCTGAGCCCTGTTCTCCATGGCACTTGCCCCATGCTCCAGGGAAGTGGGCAATTTCTTTAAAAGTTGGAATACTATCATCATTACTATGGGCCCAAGATAAAAATATTATTCTAAAATCACAACAGAATTTGCCCATGATTATTTTATCAAGGTTGTGCAGATGTAGAAGTTTTGTGTTTGAGGATGGGCCAACACCTGCAGCTAAATAAACTGGTGGAATAGGGCATTGTGCTAGCCCATAAAGCAAAATCCCCATTTACCAGGAAAGACAACTCTAGGCACTCAGAGATTCTGATAATTAAAAGGATTATATGTTATTGTTTGGGGTGATGGGCATACCAGATGTGGCTCTCCACGATCCGCAGAATGAGTATCACTGGGAAGAACAATGAGAAATTAATCTGAACTGGATCACCATATTCTTTGTGTTTTTCCCCCAGATGTAATACTCATCCTGTTATCAGATTCAGGGAAATGTTAACTTTTGCTGCTTTGGAGGACATAGTGTACCTGAGATCCCAACATATGTAGAGGAGAAGGGCATTCAGAAGAAAAAAAAAACACTGGGAGGAGTCACACTATGTCATCTTTGCCATGTCAACAATGAACATGAAAAATGAGTCTAAATGTTATTTCTCTTCTACGGCTCTATTTTCAAGATGTGGCAACGAAAATCAATAAAGAACCCAAGTCTCCCTAAACTAATTCCTCTGTTCACATTCATGTGCTAACTGCGGTTACCTTGCAACAGCTTGGTTAAATGAAATCACTATCATAAATTTACCTAACAGCTCTTTTCACATTAGATGAACAAGATCGCTAGAGTTGGCCTCTGTTTCAACAGACTGTGTTTAGTAAGCCAGTGTCACTGTTATAACTTAACCATGCTTTTAAATATATAGTTATATCTGATTTTCAGGCTCTGAGTCCACAAAACAGGTTATGAAAATGGAATGTAACAGATACAAGACTCAAACGATTAGAAAATAGATTTAGAAATAAATCCACCACTTCTGTAGAATGATAAATAAAAATGATTTTGGATTCTTAGAGCTACTTGTAGTAAAGCACCTCTAATTAACCCACAATGAGAAAAATAGTCCCACTTTTTCATGTAGGAACAGGATTCATTTGACAGCCACTTGGAAGCTGAAGTGAGGAGTGGTCATAATGTACACAACAGACAGCTGCTCCCCCAGTGGCAAATGAGACTTTAAGAGGCACTGGACCAACATGCATTTTAAATATTAATACAACAAACAGTCCTATGAACTGACAATTTTTACACTTGGATAAGCTTACTCATGCCACAGAAAGTGTTCCCACATAACATCACCCTATTGGCTTATGTAGGAAACCATGAGATGATCATGTAACATGCTTTACACATTTCGAGTAAGCTGATGAGGCAAGTACTGTGTGGCAGTTCTGAAAGTATTTGCTTTCTGGTAACACTTCTATATAGTATCTACAAAAACTAACTGACTGGTTTGTATAGATACTATGCAGATGTATTATTAATTTTATAGTAAACTGCTAAGAGGTTACACCAAACACAAAAGCAAGTCTGTACCAAGATCCATTGTATCAGGCCCTTCTATAATGAGCTAAATCTAGGGTGAGTATAGTGCAACCTCACAGCAAGTGTACACCTGTTGCAACAGAATGGACAGCAGAATAGACAAAAATCATTTTTAATAAAACATAGCTTAAAAATCTAAATTTGATTTGATTTTAAGCTTCAGCTGTTTGTTTGAAAATAAACTTGTCTAAAATGAAATTCACACTGAATTTATGATCCTTCTGAACTTTTGAAAAATGCTTTTCTTTGTAAAGAATTATAAGAAAACATATTTGTCATTCATCCTATTGCACTGTATATTATGGCTTGAAATGAAGGGCCAAAAATTAGGATATCACAACAGGTATTGCCCATTGTTGTGCACCCACCCATCTGGGTGACCTATCTTGATCTATTCAGTAATTAACACCAGCCCCTTCTTCTGGATGAAATTATTCTGGTGTGGTTGGGATGAGAAGGGCAGGGCAGTTATCTGACAATGTACATGGGGACAGACTAAAGCAGAAAAGAACACAGGAAAGAAAAAAAACATTCTAGCGCTGATTTCAACCATTTCCTGTCTACAAACAGTTATCATGGCTGCACATTGTAAGAGAGACCCTATTTATAAATAAACAATATATTGTATATAGTTTTCTATATAAGTAAAATACTGAAATATTTCAGAAACATGCAGTCCTACGCACACTTACTCGGAAGTAAGCCCTAGTGAACACAGTGGGACTTATATATGAGAAAATATGCATAAGATTGTTCTGTTAGTGTACCATCTAAAGGTTGCATAAAGGGTCTATGTACTTTTAAATCCATATATTTTATGGTTACTGCAACAAATTACTAAGCACTTTTATTTAGGAAGTATCTAAATAATAGAATATTTTAATTTAAATCAATTATTTAAACTGGGTTTTTTTCTTGGAGACCGAAATCATTACTTAAATCACAGTTTTAAATTTCCTTGATTTATATCAATACACTGACAACCAGAGCATATTATTGTGCTCTGTGTTTAAAACCATACGCTTGTACAAGACGAGACTTAAAAAAAAAATTATTATGTTTGGCTTTTTGCATAGCAATCACATCCTGGGTTGCCTTAAATACATTTTAACTGCTTCCTTGCTAAAAAAAAATGAACAAAACACTTCCCACCACATGAGGCACTCTGCAACTTTTAAAACCAGAATATGGTAGAATCGAAAGCTGCAGGTAAATCTGCTAGATAAGCGAATGGAACTTAGACATATAGTTGTGTACCACTATGGTACCTTGTTTTGCTTGGTAAAGTAGTAAATTCATACAAATGTTTATTCCTTTTGATTCCTTTTGTAAAGAGTACATATATTTGTGTCCCAGTTTAAGGAGGTAAGACAATCCATACAATCCAATACATAAAATAGAGAGAATGTGTCAGATTTATACTGAAATTATTGTCAAGATTAGCTTTGTAACTATGCCCATATATATTTTCTTTTTCTTGTTAAACAGCTGGATGATACCTGATATATAATTTTGGTTATTTCTCAGTTATTCAATAATAACATAGAAGTTTTAGTATCAGTGTAGTAAAGCTTTAGATTCTGCATAATGCAATGCAAGGGAACAAGAAGTACATCTCCATCCCTTAATGAAAGTGAGGGCACCTAGTGATGTGTCGCATGCATTCTGCTTTTAAAAAAATCTTGAGCTTGCTTTAACAAGGAGGCCAACATGGTCTCACAAATATTTAATAAACCTACTTCTGTTGTGCACATATGATAACTTGTATATTAACTGGAATATTATTTATATTCACACAAAATGTCTATTCATATAAGCAACACAGTCTTGTCAAGGTCCTTCACACTTCCCTGCTCTGCAATAATACTGCAGTTATGAATTAAACATCACACCTCAAAATTCTTTGATACATTGTTATCTGTGCCAGGGTCTGCAAAAAAGGTTTATCCAAGTTTGAATATAGTTCAATCTTACCTCCAACCTTAGGCCCACCAGCAGAACCTGGCTTTCTTGAAGTATTTATAGGATTTCCAGGTTTTTTAGGTGCAGGAACCTTGAAAGCAGAGGCAGCTGAAGATGGCCTGTTTCCATCCACTGATTCTTCATCATCAAAGCTTTTATCTATTAAAGATGTTTTAAACAAGACCTTTTATTAGTATTCCATATTTTTAAGAACCCTGCCTTGCAACAGCTCTCACCAGAAGTCACCAAAAATCAAATAAATCAATACTAATTATTATGTTCTTTGTCTACAGCCCAGAAGAAAGACAATGCAGTAAAAAAAATATTATTTCATTTCATGTAATAGCTTTCCAAATGACTCTGAAGTGAAATATATATAGTTTAATGGTTTGATGATTTAGCATGGAAACAAGAAAATTGTTAGGATGTGAACATTTGTTTATTCTGATTTGTTGCTTTAACCAAGCCCTTACAGATTCTAAATTCATTCCAGAATTTTCAAGGGAAAAAAATCCTGCTTTCCTACTACACATGCATGCCATTTCTGCTACACATCCTCCCACAATGTGTCTACTAACACTCCCTGCTTCATTTCTTCCACCCTGATTTTAACACTTACAATCGCAGATCCGTTTGCAGATCAGTCGCCTCATTCCTCTGACAGTTCTTAATGCCCCTAACGCTAAGGTGCTCCTGTTTGCTCACATGGCCACACGGATGGACAATCTCAGCCCTGATCAAAAGATTCCATATAAAACTGACAGAAAACACCATAGATCCACCACAGAGATTTGTGCCGGCATCCTTCTCTCTCTTCCTTGCTCTAGGTGCTTAAACAGCCAATCAGCTGCAAGGTGACATCATCTTCTGGTAGCCACTGCCAGATGAAAAGGTGAAAATTCTTCACACATATAAATTCATTCCCACGCACAAACATTTACAGCCACTATTCTATAATCCTTTTAAAGGGATTCTAGAGGCAGAATACCTAGAGATCTTACTCCTCCCCTTAAATTGAGGGATGCATCTTTTGCCTTATCTAGTGGCTCTCTTATCTCTTATAATTTTACTTTCACTATGGCATAATCTCTTTATTCTTGAACTAAAACCCCAGTATTTCACAAATCAAATGTGACCACTTTATTAGTCACCTAAACACAAGATGAATTTCTCTAGGACCCTGAAAATGTAAGGGAAAGCCAACCTGTAGTTTCCCACACAAACAAGATGGGCGAGGCTGACTGAGTCGCTGTAACAGACACAGACCCAGACACACACATACATACAACCAGCCATTTAGCAGATTTTCCATTCCCGGAACCTTTTTATTACAAATTTCCTGCCTGTCACAGGGCTCTGCAAGTTCCAAATTCATTTGTTTAACTTGTTATGCTTCTATTTTGAAACCCCCCCCAACAACCCTGACAACCTCTGGGAAGGCAAGCATATTATGCAAAACAGGTTTTTAAAATAGGACCATCAGCAACCTCTGATGAAAAGAAAAATAAATTGATATATGAAATTTGACAGTGTGTTTTTAGAAATACCGACTTGGCACCATTATCAAATTTGCATACTATGTCATTACTTCTTAATTACATCCACAATTTAAATGTTTATATTGTATATCTGAAAACATCAAATATGTTTCCTTTCAGGCAATCATCATTACAGTGGAATCCAACTCTGAGCATTTTGCATGCAAGGATATGTTACTATCAAAATGCAAGGGGGAAAGCATGAAACACATTATTCCATGAGTTTCCATGGAAACTGTACTCTGCCCTTGCACATGAACTGGTAGACAACATTTCAGTGCTCACTACAAGAGACTGCTTTAACCCTTTCAGTGTAAGTCTATAATAGTACATACTGCTGATTGTTTTAAAGAATGAAACAACTCTCTGTTTAATAAGAGTAAAAACACATTAAAGATAGAATTTAATTGTGCAATGCCCGCACTTCTGGTTTCTTCAAGGTTTCCATTTCTCAAAATACAACTGTAAAAGTACACTACAGGGACAATACAGCATTATGGGATATTAAGAGGTCTTCAGAATGGTGTTGAGGAGCCCTACATCCTGCAGGCAGACTCAAATTCTATTATTTAATCCCACTACTTCATTTTGAATTGCAGGAGGGCAATGGGGAGGCACATGGCCATATTCCACAGAATACAATAGTCCCTTGTGTTTATATTATATACTAGTCAAAGGAAAATCTAGATTGCCTCTAATTTACCTAATATTTAGGTAACCTAGCATACCTCAATAAAACACTATCATGCTACAAGGTACCTCTGACTCTGTCAAAATTGCAATAGTAGAGAATACTGCACATGATGCACTCATAGTATATCACTGGCCTTCTCCCAAGAAAATTCCTATTGCAATCAAACCTATAGTTTGAAGAATGGGATGAGGGAAACCCATTCTTTCAATGTGAATTTCTCAAGATCAAGAGATCTTGATCTTGCAATTAAAAAAAAACACATAAATATATGCACACAAGAACAAGTTTCCTATTTAGTCGCAGCCTATATAAAAAGCTGTTTTTAAAAAACGATTAACTTAAATATTTTGTTCAGAGGTTGGTATGACAGATATTGAAAGGGATAATTGCTGGAGGAAAATAGTATGTACATTAACTGTAAGTAGTTTCAACCACTTGCACCAAACATTCACATTCCATCCGCACACCAAATCTGAAGGGGAGTGGTGGTTCCATTTGAGGAACTGTTCTACCAGAAACTTTCAAACTAATTCTGTACATGGATTTGCAAATTATATCCACAAGCAATGCTCCCTGTCAGCTGCGGAGTCTTCTGAGCAAAAATTCTACTTTGTGAGCTACTGGCATTAAAGTTGTGAGTGAACAATTTTGTTACTACATAAATTAGTTTGCTATGGAGCCATCCTTCCTAAACTAAGCAAAAATATGTGAGCTAGAGGCTAATAAACTGTGAGCTAGCTCACACTAAGTCAGCTTAGAGGGAACACTGCTTACAAGCTGCACCACAACATATATTTATGATGCAGACTCACAGAAAACACGAAAAACAGTTTACATAAGCCCACATCTCCTCTCACGTTTGCAAAGATTTAGGTTTACCTCCTTACATCCCCCTGAAATACAGTAGGGATTTTGCTCTCAGACTTTCTAAAAGTATTAGCATGTTTTGCTGCTGAAACCTTTTACTAACTGGAAAGATGAAAGTGCTAAAATAAATCTGGCACACCATCTACAGTAATAAATATTGCTGATACATTAATAGAACAATCCAGGGAAAAATAAATAGCTATCCAATTAAAAAGTCATTCTATAGCAAAAATGAAAGGCTAATCAGCCACTAACAACCCAGTGTTAGCAGGTGTACTTGGACAGATGAGGTCGTAGCAGGATCTCATATAGCACTAAAACTGATTTATAAATCTTATTAAAATCTTTATACCCCACCTTGCCTTTGTGTCTTAAGGCAGATTATAGTTTCAAATTAAACACAATAAAGCCCTATTAACCCCAAGAAAATGCCTGCCACTTAGACCTCACTAAAAGCCCCAGTAAACAGGAACACGCTTACAGCTCCTCTTCCTAAAAATCAGTAAGGATGGTACCTCCTTTAGTGCTTCTCTCTTACATCTGCATTGCTAGGCAACCCTTCACTGTTTTGTGGTGCCAATAACTTTATTAACTTTATTTATTCCCCTGTCTTTCTCCCCACTGGGGACCCAAGGCAGCTTACATCTTTCTCCTCCTCTTACCCTCTGAGGTAGGTTAGGCTGAGTGTGTATGACTGGCTCAAGGTCCCCCAGCAAGCTTCCATGGCAGAGCGGGGGTTTGGATCTGGGACTCCCAGATCCTAGTCTGACACTAACCACTACATCACACTGGCTAATTTATGGACAGCGTGTGGGGAAGGACCTAATGAGAAGAAGTCAAGCAAACAAGCAAGAATTTAGTGGTTGTCCAAAGAGAGGCCAGAATAAGCGTACAACAGGAAGGTGCTTGGCTCGGCTCCATAAAGTAGGTATGGCCAACTCTGGTCATACAGGAAAACCTGGCCACTATTCAACAGCAGTTCACGAATGGCCTCACTTTGCAGCAGGAAGGGCAGCTCTGGGGTAGAGAAGTAATACCAATGAAATATGAGACAGCAATAGCACAGGCTAGCCTGATCCCCTCAGACCTCAGAAGCTATTTATTTATTTCCTTCCATTTATATCCCGCCCTCCCCGCGAAGCAGGCTCAGGGCGGGTTCCAACCTATAATAATCTGCTGCGTCCAGATTTACATTATAAAAACAGAATAACAAAATACCTACAATAAATACAATAAAATAAGTACAAGACTAATACTTTAAAATAAATTATACCTCAACAGACACATAAGAGTGACTCGCTGGGGGGGAGGAGGGGGGGAGGCCAGATTAAATTAGATAACCGCTGCCCTCAACTGAAGTCCTGGCGGAAGAGATGCATCTTGCAGGCCCTTGTAGGCCCTGAGGAACTGTAAAAGCTCTCACTATGTGGAATCAGACCCAGTTAGTACTTGGATGGGAGACCACCACGAAATTCCAGGGCTGCTCTACAGAGGCTGGTAATTGCACACCACCTCTGAACACCACTTGCCTTGAAAACCCTACAGGGTTGCCATAAGTCGGCTGCAACTTGATGACAATACATTAATACGTTAAAATAGAGAAAGAAGGCTCGGGGACCACGTGAAGACTTTGTGCATTATCAGAAACTCATCTAGCATTTGGTAACAATAAGGAGGAAGACCTGATGATCCGAGGACACAGGAAAGCCACTTGTAATTTTGAATCTCTGCCACAGGGACACTGCTTACAGAGCACAGCCCTTCCTATACACTCAATTACCCCAACAGCTGGTCATCATGTGTAGATACAATAGACGTAGCAACATATTATCAGGATGACCCATAATTCTTTTGGCATTTAAAGATGACTGAAATGAGCCTACAATTCGGAATACTTAAACTGCAAGTACTACTTTGTCATCCTTCAACAGAGATGGTTAATAGACAGCTGTGATCTGAACATGTATGAAACAACTGTTGCAGCATCATGAACACCTAAAAGAACGATGTCTTGAACCACCCCATAGAACACTGTAGGACGGTGCAACCCCCCCCCCCCCAACAGAGCCAGGGTGCAAGGCTCTAAAGTCAGGTAATCTGCATCTGGCTCACAAACCAATGGAAGGTAAGTTAAAGGGGGAGTCTGCTTCACTGGCTTCTCCTAACCACCTGTGGCCTTCGCTGTTCTCTGGCTGCCACTGCTGCTGTACTGGCAGGAGATCAGAAGACTCAACAAGCTGCCAACAGGGTTGGCATTTGACCAGTCAAATATAGTCAGACAATAACATTTAAAAGCACTAACTACAAAAGCAAGGGAGAACAAGAAAAGTGATGCTGATCATAAAAGCCTTACAGAAACCTCTAGTCACTCCCAGGAGCTTTATAAACACCACGCCAAATCATGTGCAGGTCTTCCTACCTGCATTAGATGCAACGGATTCAATAGCAATCTTGATTCCTAGGAAACTGTTTTATTTAATTCCTTTATACCCCCCACCTTTTTCCTCAATGGGGATCCAGTGCAGCTTACATCATTCTCCTCTCCTCCATTCTATCCACACAACAACCCTGTGAGGTAGGTTAGGGTGGAAATGTGAGACTGGCCCAAGGCCACCCAGCAAGCTTCCATTGCAGAACAGAGTTTGAACCTGGGTCTCCCGGATCCTAGTCCTTGTGAGCTATGATCACTAGAGATGTAAAATTCCCAGAAATGTTAAAGCCATGGGCAGCGGGAAGGGGGGGGGGATCCTGGTTTTTTTTCCTCAGGAAGAAACAGAAATGTTGGACAAAACTGAAATATACAAACATTATGTTCTTATAAAACCTAAACATATTCTACTGCTTAAAACATACAATCCACCATTTATAATTTAGTTACCATATTAAGTTGCACTATTTGGTATGTTCAAATACACCCAATCCCAGAGAGTGCACTTTGTGAACTGAGATAGCTGCCAGTCTTCCATTGGGCAGGACCTGAACTTAAGCCCCTAGCCCCCCAGCACCCACTCTCACTCCGCAGGTATGGCAGTGAAAAAAGGCCCAAGCTGAGGCAGCAAAAAGGAGGTGAAGTGCCAGGCTGGCTGAGTGTCACCCCCCTGCAGAACTAGACCCGTGCACTCAGAGCAGTATTTCCTTGCTCAGCGCAGCCTCAGGAGCTCCAGCACCTGCGGGACCCAATTACTTCCCAGCCTATTTAAGTTGAGGTCTGGGAAGACTGCCTTGATGGCTCAACCGGTCCACCAGGCACAAGCCTTGCACTCCAATACCCAGACTAGCCAGCCCCAGGGCCAAGGTATGGTAACACTTCAAGGGGAACCTGACTACAGTGCAGGGCACCACCCAACTCTTGCTCAAAGTGTGATGACAGAACAATTTAAGATGAACTCCCTGGTTGTTTGTGACATATGAATGAAGATATATGGCTTAACCACAATTAGAAAACAAAGGATCCTTAGCTAGGCTTAAACCCTGGTAGAGAATCCCAGTGCGGGGAAGAACTATAGTTAAGGTACATACTTGCATTCCTATACCATGGAAAATGGAGTTACTCTTTATGATGAACACGAACCAGAGTACTGTTTTGTAAAAAAAAAAATTATGCCCCCCGGAGGGGATTTTTTATTGCATTTTTATTAACACTACAAGCTATAACAGAAAATAGGGAAGGGGACTACATATAAGGATAAAGAAAAGGTACCCACTACTGACTAAAAACCCAAGAGAGGAGGTCATCAAATCAGCTTAAACATATGTTATCACTTAATCATGCTAGCCCCATTATGAACTAAGTCAAGTATAGTATTATCTTTTTCAATTCTTAATTTTAACTGTTACAGGAGAGATCCCCAAGCATCTAGTTTTGGAAATTTCAAAAGCACAGTTCAGAGTCCTTCAGTCTTCATTTTCCCTTGCCCAGTCTCTTTCACAATTTGTAAGGACTTTTGGGGGCTGCTGCCCCTTTCTCTGATAGAGAATCTTCTCCGGAAGACCCTGAGTCCAGCTCGCCACTGGACCTACTGTCTATCCCTTTTTTCCCTTCCTCCTCTGGCTCTCCCAGCTGGGCTCTTAAAAATTCCCGTGCTTTCCGAACAGAGTCAATCTTTTCCTTTTTGTCCTTAATTTTGAAGGTTACGCCCTGTGGAGTTAACCATCTGTATTCGATTGTATTTGTCTGGAGAAAAAGAATTAAATCTTTGTACTTCTTTCTCCTTTGCCTTATTTCAAATGGAATGTCTTTTAAAATTCTGATAGTGTTTTCTCCAACTTTCACGGGTGTTCCAGATGCGGCTTTCAGGATTGCATCCCTCACATGCCTCTTCGAGAATCTTATCACTATTTTCCCAGGCAGATTATTTTTCTTTATATATCCTGAATATGACCTATAGGCCACATCCATATTGCTCAGCAAAGATTCCACCTTCATATCTGTCACTGGGGCCAGTAATTCACTCATCATTTCCTTCAGATTCTCTCCCTTAGTCGCTGGAATTCTCTGGAAGCGAAGAATCAAATTGGCTTTTTCCATTTGTAGCTGTAATAGCTGATCTTCTGTGGAGATTTGCTTCTTTTCCAGTTTTTGTACTTTCTTCTTCACCCTTTGGGCAGTGGCGTCCACTTCTTTCACCTTCTCAGCTGTTTGATTCATCATTTTAAGAGTGTCATTCAACTGTGTTTGCTGAGTGATGATACATTGATTCATTGTTCACAGCTGCTCCCTGAGATTATTCATCTGATCCAGTAGGGGGCGTATGGATTCCATCAATGTCTTTGCCAGCTCGTTGGTTGCTTCCGGCCTTGAACTCTCAGTTCCTTTCGCTTTTAACAGTTTCTCTTTCTCTGTCCTCTTCCCCGCCATCTTTTTGGATTGTTTACTTTTGCAAAAGTTTTGAAAGTCTCTGAATATGCGCTTAAACGCTCAAACTCGCCTTGGTAAGTCTCTCTCTACAGTTATAACCACTTTCTCTTCTGCTCCCCCGCTCCGATTCGCTTAAAAGTTTATGCGCATGGGAGGCGTCCCTCCCCCGCTCGCCTCACTTTCTGTTCCGCATGGATGGGGAGCTTTCTTTTTCACTTTAACCGATCGCTTTAATTGAACTCACGTTCATAATTGGTCTGTAGACCTTGTTTTAGCTTCGTTTCTTACGCTCGATCTCCTGCACTTGCCCTGGTCGGCGTCACTTAGTTCCATTCGGTCTCACAGCATGAAGAACCGTCGGGACGGAGAAGCGTCTCAATTCGCCGGCATCGCGCCGGCGAAGAGGCAACCTCTTGAGAGTCCCATGGCCAGAGCCCCTTCAACCGGGTCCCTGGGGGGGTGACGATCCTGCGCACCCCCTCCTTCTGCTGGAGCGCAGCTTCACCCCCGGGAGGTCCAGGAGGTGAGTCTGCTAGCACGCCGCCATCAACCGGAAGCCAGAGTACTGTTTTATAAATTTATATACCCATTTTAAAGAGTTCGTCAATTTCAGCAATCGGTGCACATGTACCAAAAGGATACTGCCTTTAAGCACCCTGACCAATGCAGATTGCATAGGTGCAAGAGTGACACAGAAATGTATAATTGTCTTGACTTAAATAATGAGCACATAGCAACTTTCAGGGGCAGAAGAGCCTGCTTCAAACTACAATTGAGGAGTGCAAATTATAAAAATGTACATATGAAGCCACTTCTGAGCATTGGGTCCACCACACACACACACACACACAGCCTCACATGGTGAAACCTGGATAATACCACAAAACAATAATGGTACAGCAACTGCACCAATAACCAGAACACTGTGCAAATGGTAAGAATGACTGAGTTTCTAATTCAGTCAAAATGATCGATACTGTTTATAATGCAACTTACTTTATTAATTGCAAAATGTTTACAACATCATATATAGAGGATATCTAAGTTTACCTTGTACATTAACAAGAAAAGTACTACAGCCATGGCCTTGTTCAAGACCAAGCAAACTAAGCAGCATTAAAATGGGTGAACAAGAGATAAAATTACACTTTTCTTACAAGTGTTAATGTTTTAAAATGTCATAATAAATATGAACTCAGAGTTACTGCTAGAAGCAACTTACAAATATGAAGAGAATACATTTACCACACTTCACTATTCTTATGTCACTCATATAATTAAATATAAACTTCCTTTTAAACACAATATTAATTTAGACCCTTTCCCCAACCTTTTAGAACTATACCATGGCAAGGGATGTCACCTGGTCTTTTCAGGCAGCAAGACTCTTAATGATCATTACTTATAGTTTCTTACCTCCAAGTCAATGGTGCACATATAGCAAAAGCCCTTAAGAAAGACTTCTGAGAAAACTATTGTTGGACTCTGCAATTGGTGCAAATCCATCCAGCGTTACCCTCTGACCCCAGGAAAGATGATGCCAGTAGCCACACAGGTCAGGGAAGCTGCACTGAGAAAGGAGCAAAATTGCTCTCCTGCCTCTGGCAACAGGGAAATTAACGCCTGCAGAATAAGTAACCATTTCACACACTCTCTTCCCCTTCTTCAAGATGATCCATGTGGCTATTAAGTCCCTGCAGGACCTGCAACTCTAGGAACCAGCTTTCCTGAGGCAGGGTGGGGCTGCTTGGAGGAGAGATATGGAGGAATCATCAGTGAACCTTGCACTCACAAATTGCTGGGATTCAATTCAAAGCCATCGAACACATGTGAGAAACAGCATATGGGAAGCTCCTAACGTTACTGAAATAGGTAACAGCACTGTCCTGAGATCCGAGGAAGAAAGGCAGCATACTCACACAATAGATAATTTATCCAGTGCAAAGTGAGACAGTGACACCAAATATTTGTGGTAAATTAGTATGCAGTACAAGAAGCCAGTGGATTCTCAGTCCCTCGCTGTGAGTACATGTGCATAAAGCTTTTTGTGAGAGCATAAGAATTCCAAAAATGCATATATACACCCACATGTTTTTTCAGCATTTTACTGCATTTAGATATCAGTCCTTCTGCAGAACTAAAGGCAGCATCCACAAGATTTGTAGGATGTTTTCCATCTAAACCCAGGTTTGATTTGCTTCAGCACAGTTGCTGTATCACATGCCTGCAAGAACATACTCTGGAGCCAGGGTTAAGCATTAGTATGAATTATGTCACAAGAAATCGCATGCAGTTGGTAGCTGTTCAGGTTCACAGCCACTATTAGAAATTGGTACATAAGATGTAAACAGTCACATGCCCTACTGCCACAAACTACATTGGTTAACCATTACCCCTAAGGAGACTCACAGCTTTTAAGTATACAATACGTGTGTATTCTGAAGCAAGTCATCAGACAGCATTTTTCTCTGAGCCAAACAAGCATCATTTTTGGGAGAAGAAGCATAAAGGTATGATAGTGAGGTCCTTGCATCAGCCTGCCTAGGATCAGATGGCCCATTGACTCCTCCCCTCCCCATTCCATCTGGTCATTACTGAGTAGGAATACAAGTTATCCAAGAGCTGGTATTTCAATTTGTCTTTTTCCTCTTTCTTTCCTGAACTCCTTTCCTTTTTATTATGTTCTATGCAGTTACAGAAACCTCTAGTCACTCCCAGGACTAGATGTCACAAAAAAGCCTAGATACTCTTTTACAAAATCAGACTACACACAGAGCCTTTTAATCTTTCCTGCTTTCAATTCCCAACTTTCCTTCTAGCTCTCCCCAAGAGGAGTACTCATCTCCATCCTCCCTGCAAGAAGACCCTCTCCCCCAATGTCAGTGTCCGCCCCCCCCCGGCAAGCATGCATGCACAAACTCAGCACGGCCGCCCCATCCAAAACTCACTTGCTGTTTCTACAGCGGCTCAATCCCTCAGAGGGTGCACCCAAATGGCTATGCATGTGCTGTTGCCTTGTCTAGCCTGTGTGAGTGCGCTCAGCCTGGGTGGATGGGAGGGCAGTGGTGGAGGAGGGGAAAGGGAGGAGCCTCGACATGGGAAACAGCCAATGGAAGAGCGCTCCAGCTAAATGAAAGCATGGTAGTGGTAGGACTGGAGCTGGCAAGGAAGGGAGTGACGGTTTGGGTGGCAATGTTGGATTTTTCCCTCCCCCTAGCCATTTCCCTGCCTCCCCCTCAGGCTGATGCCAGCCCCTCTGCTTCCTTCTCTGCCTATCTCGGAGAGCTCTCCGACAGCCAACTCGCTGGCTGGTGCTCCTCCTATTTGATAGGGGGCTCAGCCCCTAAAGCCCCACCGCTGGCTACATCCCTGAGAACACATCTTTATTCCCCATGTAGCACCTACTTAAAATATATACTGCGGAGAGGTAAGATAATTCAAGAACTGAGGTAAAACTAAACATATTAGCGAGCTGATCTATGAAGCAGTATATTTATATTTATTTATTTATTTATCATTCAACTTGATATACCGCCCTAACCCCCGTAGGGGTCTCTGGGCGGTTTACAGTTCTTGGGTGCTAGTCACCTATATCAACCCTAACTACGGCCACATCAATTCAAGGGGGGGGGGCTGCCTACCAGCACCCTGGTGGAGGCTCGGTGTTGTTCACTTTTTCCCAGCTCGGCTCGGCTTCTTCATTCGGCTGTGAGATGTCCCAGTGCTTAGGCAGACAGGCGGATGGCTGGATCGCCAGCAACGTCGTCCTCAGCCCCGCTATGTCCTTTCGGCTCCGCGCGCCTCCAGATGACATCACTGCACCTCCATCCTCCGTCGACGGCAGCTGCCCTGCTCTTCCGTTGCTGGCCACCAGGGGTCAGTCCCCTTCTGGCTCTGCTGCCGCCGCTTGCCGCCTTCAGCTCAGCTACCGTCACTTGCCGCCGCCTCCTCCTCTGATCGTCTGCCGCCGCTGCTCCGCTGTAGCCGCCGTTCTCGCCATCGCCATCGCCGCTGCTGCTTCTCCACACACCTCCATGGGAGGAGGAGGGTGCCCCCCACCCTACTAAGGGTGGGTACCCATTTATCTACTCGCCGATAGGTGTTACTTGGCTTTCAAACTGCTAGGCAGGCTGATGCAATCTGATCATGCTAATTAACAGTTTACTTAAAAAAATTACAACATTTATATTTGGCCTTTCTGCCAATCAGGGCCACCAATGCAACTAACAATCAAAAGAGCATAATAAAAATATATCATAAAACCAGTTAAAAACCAGAGCTAGAAATAATTTTATAAAACACAATACAGCAAATAAAAGCATAAGGCAGGAAGGAGGGATTATTGAGGGACTGTTAATCAAAAGAAAAATTGTCTTCATCTGCTATCAGAAGACACTGATACAAGAGGACAGATCCCTGGGGGAAGAACTTCATAGTTTCAGAGGATCATGTAGAATGAAGGGCACTGTATGTAATGAGAGGCATATCTGCACTGAAACTGTGGAAGAGTGAGCAGAATACACTGACAGTACGTATGCTGAACAGTTCAGATAATGCTAAGGCTTGCCTCTAGGCATAAGGCAATCCATGAATGATCTTAGGGCAAAGGCCTAACATACAAAAGTGCTAAAACATAAAACCCTAGTATTATAGCTTTAAAGGTGAACAAGCAAGCTGGCTGGATGTGACCTAAACTCATAACAGCTTATATCTTCAAAGTCCAGTTCTTTCACTATACTATACCTTTAAAGCCCTATATGGCTGGGGACCTATCTACCTAAGGGACCGCCTTTCCCCATATGTGGCCCAGAGAGCATTAAGATCTGGATCCCAAAAACGCCTGGTCCTTCCAGGCCTGAAAGAGGCCAGGTTGGCCATAACGAGGGCCAGGGCCTTTTCCGTGGTGGCCCCTCACTGGTGGAATGAGCTCCTAGATGACATCAGGGCACTGCGGGACCTTCTGCAGTTCCACAGGGCCTGTAAAACGGAGCTCTTCTGCCAGGCTTTCAAGTAGGGTGCCGCCTTGACATCATGGCCCTAGCCCTAATATTAATACCACCACCAACCTAGCCTTAACATCAATACCACCAGCAGCCAGATGATAAACAGCCTGGGAGGAGCTGTTCTAATGATGACTGTATGCCACCATCTGTTTTATAGCTATGTGTGTAGTGTATTTATAGTTTATATTGTAATTTTAATGGAATGTTAGTTTTAGTATATATATTGGAGTTTTAATGCATCTATTTATACCTATGTTGTTAGCCACCCTGAGCCCACCGAAAGCGGGGAGGGTGGGATACAAATATAATAAATACAGTGATTTTACTGATGTGGTCAAAATGACTTTTACCACAAGATTTTGGTTCCTTAGCTGTTAGGGAAACATTAATTTGTCCATAGCTTTGACTCTCGAAAGCTGATCCACTGAAACTCTTGCTGATCGTTATGGTGCTGCTACTAGACTCAAATCTAACAGAGCTACTCACAGAGAATTCCCAAGACGTCATATCAATTATATTTGTCAATCTGAATCCACAATTAAGTTTTCTTATAAAAACTAAATAATAAGGGGTGTTTTTTTTCTTGTGGTGGAATGAATGTTATAGCCAACTATTTAACCACAAGGACTGTGACAAGCTCCACAAGACGCTATGGAGTTCTGCTGTCTACATCTTAACAAGTAAGATCTCAGCAACAGTCCCCATCCCAACATAAGGGCTTTATTTCTGATCACCCAGCCACTGAACACTAGTGTCAAAATGTGCTAAAGATTAAACACTTTGTGATATAAAGCTGCATAAAGAGATTCAAAATTGTAATAACAAATTTAGCAAAGCACATTCCTTTCTTTGTGAAATACTTAAAAACGTAATTCATAAAGAGGCTGGAAGAAGTACTCTAACTGAAATAAACGGTTGGTCTCGGTCCAGTTCAAAATGGACCAGTGCCCACACATCATTAAAAAAAAAATCACCGTAACAACTGGCAACTTCATTGCATGCCTCTGCTTGTATGCCAAAGATAAAAACAGCTTGGAACTATGAAGCCTGTAAAGTCTTCTCCCAAAGACTGAATTTCAAGAAGTAGGAATTGTTACTCTCAAAAAAGCACTTAGGTTTTTTTGTATTCCACTACCTAGCATGCAAATTTAAAAACAAAACAAAACAAAAACTGCTTCATGGAAACTGATAAATAACACCTCCCCTACATTATTTTATTTCGGGGTACAGTTTGTATATTCCCAAGTCATGGTAACAGTTGGTACTATGTCCTTTCACCAGGACATAGTTAAGGATGGGGGCCTTATTCTACCAACTTGTGTCATCAATGCATTTTACTAGTTTTAGTAGTTATACTATGACATGGGTTGCAATTAATCAGTGAGGCAGTGTTAATGAATAACCGTGCCGGACAAGAGAAATAAGTTCATTGTCTCTTTCTTAGAAGGGCTTATGCTTAGTGGTTTAGTGGATAAGTGAAGGAATGCAACAAGGTATCAGCTATGGACAGCTATGAACAGCAAAGGAGAACAGAAGCCCAGTTTTAGAAAAGTTACAATTTCACACACCCATAGTGTTACCAAAATAACAGGCTGTGAGGAAAAGAGCGTGAAGGATTTTACTTGGAACTTCTCCCTAAAATCCAGAACCTCAGCTTCTTGGAACAATGGGATCTCTGAGATCTTTCTTCTTCACCTGGAGATGTCCAACTACCTATTTTTCTGGTAGTTTCCCCTGTCACTTTCCCAAGACCCACATGAGGTGATGAGAGATTTTCCATTTTCCTGAGTCTTTCCTGCCTCCCTCCCAAAATTCCACATCCTCTCACTGGCTGAGGTTGCTGAGTATCTGTATACCACCACCCCCACCTCCATTGGCAGGGATTTGTTTTGATGCCTGGAGGGCAGAATGAGGCTATCCATCACATCATAATGCCAGATAAGGTGGAATTAATACTTTAAACAAACCCATAAATAAGTAGTTGATAAAACATTCCTGCCTGGAGAGGAAATATAAACACAAACAGTGGCTTCCTTTGGACACCTGCACACTCTCTTTTCCCTCCTCTTATGTTAACACTAAATACTTCACCATACCATAAAACAAACAATCTAGGGTTAGTGGCTAAACTCCAAATCAGAATTAGAAATCACAGCTTGCGATAAATTGCCAGTCTGGAGGGCAAGTATTAATTCAGCTATCATGGCAAACTACCACTAAAATAAAAATACAGGGAAGCCATATACCATAAACCTTTCAGTCCATGGCTAAATTCTGAGCTTCCAACTGATGGCATGCGTAGTTGTCTGAATTCAGCTATACAGAGAAATGTACATGTTAGAGCTGTCAGATGCACAGTTCTAGTCAATGTCTTAGAAGTATGCAAACAAAGCAGGTGATTCTTCAGCTCTGCCTTCTAAACAACTACAGTGCTGCTTTAGCAGTTTCTTAATAATACCACCTAACATCTTGCAATTCCATAGGTATTCTTAATATACACCTTCAAGTTTTGTTCTCTTCTTGAAATCCCATCCCTATTCTCAGAAGTGACATCCCTTTAAATTGCCTCCATCCAAAAGAAGATCACTGAAATCTGGAAGCTTTAAAAATGAGGGAGAACTGAATTTGATTAAAAATTAAGCCCCTCCGCCTAAATTCAAGAGATTTCAAGGGACAGCAAGAAAACCCAAACTTCTCATATGCTCTAGCATTATATCGTCCAAAAGAGTATAAACTGTAATTATAGTTCAGTGTCATAAGTTTAAAGTTCCGTTTCACACATTTAAAATTCAACAGTTTTATTCACGCAAAGTGTAAGTGCATAAAATGTTTTGCTAAGTGTCCCCCATCCCTGACTTCATTTGCCTGGGATACCACAAGATGTAAGCCAATCTTTTTAGTAACAAATAACTTCATTTTAAATTTTACTCATTACTGGGAATTAAGCAAGTTAAGACCTTAAGAAATCTACACTGATCCTACTTTTAAAATGGTACCAATAACTGTTGAAGTTTGAGCAAGCATGCTGGTTTTAAAAAGTTTCCAGCAAAACAGCAACATTCTTATCCATCTCTAAATTAAACAACACACAGTATGATCTTGTGCCCTACATGATAGCAGTGCACAGTAATTATGCTGGCTATTGCTTGGAAGCCCTAATCTTGTTAACAGGGGATATAACATTATCCTCTTCAAGAAGTAGCTCATAAGAAAGGGGGGGAAATCCACTGCCAAGAACTGTTCTTGACCACTTTCCCCCTCCACACTTCCAGAATACGGTTTGAGAATTTAGCTACAGATTCTCAAACAGTAAAAAAGTAAAAGAAAAAACAGAACTTTGAAATCTCTTAAGGCAATTTCAGGCCTATTTTGAAAGAGAGAAGGATGAGAATTTCAGAGTAGCAGCATTAGTACATGTCATAATGCTAACTGTAATGAAAGATGCGGAAAGCTTTGGAAATTTGGAGATATATCTATATCTAAATGGAGTTCAGTGACCTTTGTATTCTTTGTGTAGTTAGTAAAAAGATCACTGAATAAAGATGCATAGTTAAATACACAAGTTTTTGTATTAGCATTTCTCTACTAAGAGTGAATTCCACTTTTTCTGAAAAGATAATTTGAAAACTAAAATTTTGTTACATTCATCTGATAAAAGTTTCTAATTCCATGTTTTAAATAAAGAATAATATCTTTAGGGCTGCGGTGGCTCAGAGGTTAAGACGCTGAGCTGCAGACCGGAAGATCTGTAGTTCGCAATTTGAGACCTGAGTGCTGTGTGACAGAGTGAGCTCCCGTCTCTGGCCCCAGCTTCTGCCAACCTAGCAGTTCGAAAACAAGAAATTGCAAGTAGATAAATAGGTAGTGCTTCGGTGGGAAACTAACGGTGTTCCATGCATCTTGGCGTTTAGTCATCCCGGCCACATGACCATGGAAACGTCTTTAAGAACATAAGAGACACCAATGTTGGATCAGGCCAAAGGCCCATCCAGTCCAACACTCTGTGTCACACAGTGGCCAGAAATACCAGGTGCCATCAGGAGGTCCACCAGTGGGGCCAGGACATTAGAAGCCCTCCCACTGTTGACCCCCCCCCAAGCACCAAGAAGTCAGAGCATCACTTGCCCCAGAGCCCCTATCTATACCTTGTCGCTAATAGCCACTGATGGACCTCTGTTCCATATGCTTATCTAATTCCCTTTTGAAGCTGTTCATACTTGTAGCCGCCACCACTTCCTGTGGCAGTGAATTCCATGTGTTAATCACTCATTGGGTGAATAAGTACTTCCTTTTATCCGTTCTAACCCGACTGCTCAGCAATTTCATGGAGTGCCCACGAGTTCTTATACTGTGAGAAAGGGAGAAAAGTACCTCTTTCACTTTTTCCAAAGCTATAATATCTTTTTTAAGGTGTGGACAGCGCTGGCTCTTCAGCTTGGAAACTGAGATGAGCACCACTCCCTAGAGTCATATTCGACTGGCTTTTGAGCAAGGGAAACCTTTACCTTTACCTTAATATCTTTAGAACATCCACAAAACCGGTTATCCACAATATATTTATTTTTATTTTTTTTATATATACATTATTATTTTCAATTATTTTTATTGTAACACTGTTCAGTAGAGAGGCTGGATTTTTCCTAGCTGTGTTGAACAGGAGATTTAAGAAAGAAAATTGCCATATCATCCTACACATTTCTAATTATATCTGACATTTTACTCAAAGCTCCTCCATACCAGTGTCAGCTGCCTTCTAGAACAGTATTGTGTTTGAATACTTTTGCTAATGACAAAATAGTTTTTATAACCACCATCACAAAGTTATGAAAAACCTTGCACAAGATAGATGATAATTCAAACATACTTCAAAACTACTACTCCTGAAGTGAAATCAAACAGTCTTGAGTAAACACCCAAAAATGATGCCACAAGGAAGTGTATTTAAAAGGTACCTTATGTACTATTCTTAATTAAACTATTTAGTCTAGTTGCACTCCCAACATCCTCTAAACATACAAGAGAAAAAATACAAACACACTTTATCAAAGGGGTTTTTCCTGTTTGTAAAAACAGACACAGGAATATTTAATGTTAATATATGTCATAGTAACAATCAGGGCTCTAGTCGGGGGGGAGCTCTCAGGTACGGAGCTCCGGAAGAGAACCTCTAGGGGGCGGGGCGGTCACGTGGTGAAGCCCCGCCCCCTTCTTTACCCCGCCCTCTGCTTCGATCCTCATTCCGTTTGGGAATGAGGATGAAGCAGGAGGGTAAGTAGCCGGGCCTTCTGACACACTTCCGGTGATGTCAGGGGGTGTGGCCTTCTGTCACTTCCGGTGATGTCAGGGGGCGTGGCATATGCAAATAAGTTATGCTAATGAGTTATGCTAATGAGCTCCGGCAGCTCTTTTTCTACAACAAGACCCCTGGTAACAATTATTATGGTTAACTGAACAGCTGACAACTTCATAGTCAAACTGACACACTACAAAGACAGACCTTTTTTGATTGGACAGTAAAGGAAAGAATCCAAGAAGTTTTGCTAGCCTATTAAATGGAGAAAACTCATTCTTAGAATCATTTTAACCATATGGACAGACATGAATTTATGAAAAGACAATAATATGCAGTTTTCAGTCCAATTACTGTTATTGCAGTTTTGTCAAACCAACTGTAGAGGAGTACAAACATATCAGTGTTTCATGATTATGCAACAGCCTTATGACTATAAAATACTCCTCAGCTATTACCGAATTTTCAATAGATTAGAGCACTGTCTACATCTCAGCAACATCTGATTTAATACAGATTTTCCTGGTATGGATAACTGTAGGTATCTCTGGTGTATTTTTTCTTCACACATTTTAGTTATTTCTGTAGAAATACACCTGTACCTTATTTTTTAGTTCATGTTTAGTGACCTAGATAATTTAAACTTGATATGCACTAATTATTAATAGTATTAAATTCTGTACAACTCAGACAACTCTACTGGGCAGTTCCTGACCTGACCAACTTGTACCCATCAGACATTAAAAATGCCTGTTCTCCAAGACAGCTCCAAGATTGTGCATGATTATATTGCCACTATAATTCAAGTTTTTCTAAAATTAAGTTCTTTTAATGACTACAGAAACCCCTAGGCAAACGGCCATCTCTGCACAATGCTAACAGTACATACTAACATTCAAATACGAAGCCATCAGTTAGACACACCAGGACTTTAAAAAAGTACTTACTACCATCCCACCTTGCTTAGAAACCTTTAATTACTATATATGCTGCCTTCTCCTGATTAAGTGCAGACATTCTTATTATCTGAACACCAATGACATGTCCTCTTACCAGACAAAGCCACAAGCAGCCCAGGACACATGGTTGCAAGGCACTATATTTACAATATATTTTTTCTGTAGCTTAAACACAATTTGAATGTCCAATACTAAGATTAAAATAAGATCAGCTATTATGACACACTACAAAATACGATTGCCGTTTTTTTACATGGCAAGGTTGTTTCAATGTAACCAAGCCTGTTTTTTTAAAAAAATGTACTCACCATCCCCGACAGCCATTACACAGCTGAAACGCTGCTAGGTTTTCCAAATGATTCAACCACAATCTCCGAGAGACTATATGTGCCTGCGCCACTCTCAATCCAGTGCAGCGTGAAGACAGACAGACCACTGTGTGACCCAGTCAGAACTGCAGTTCTATACTGCAATAAGCAACAGCTGCTACCCCACTTCAAAATAGAAGTCCTGCTTCTTACAGGAAATCCATCCAACACAGCCATCCTCCTGCCTCCTTAAACTAACGATGCACATACAGTTAAACACTAGGATTATTTTCTCTGCCCTCCCCCACAAGCTCTGTGACTTCTTCTTTAAAGACATCGCTCACAGCCAATGAGCATTATTCCATTGAGACTTTTAATGCAGTCATCAAAACACAAAGCATGTGTCCTGTAATCACATTCTGCTTCCCTTCCCCAAAAATTCATGTGTAGGGAGTCATCACACGATCCTGTGATTATCTAATTTACGTATCTGCAAACAGAAGATGTGCCATGTTCCTGCCTGGACTCTTTTTGGCTGTCTTCTCAATCTCCCATTGTGTACAACCACCATTGGTGGCTGTAAACAAATCACGTCAAAGGCAGATCGTCAAAGGCTTTTCTGTTCAAAGAAAGCTGTGCCGCTTAACAAAGACTGCTTCTGGCAGAGACTGAGCCAACTACATATCCAAGGCAAGTCTGCACTGCTCCTGTCAACAACAGTCTCAATTCTCAGCTGTACATAACAGTCAAGACAATCGCTTTCCAGAGGATTTTTTTAAAAACTACAAAGCAAAGTGACAATGTCAGTTGCCTGCAAAAATGCCTAAGAAAATAATGTTAGGCAGGTGCTGCAAATTATTCAGGATGAAACATTTATACTACCAAGTTATTTAGAACATGATCTACTGTTAAAGCTTTCCTTTTTCAGTGGATTCAAGGGCGGAACCACAACATTTCATTGAAAGGAATTCATCTTCACACACTGCCTATTCATTTATGTAAACATAGCATTCACATATGTTCTGCTCCCCTAACTGGAAAACACCAGGGATTTTCCCTTATTCATGACAGGTGGTGGTCAATTACTAGAGCTCCTAGCAAGGGTCAAAATGGACGGGGGCTCACACACACCCAGCCTCAGACAGAGAGAGGCAGAATTCACCACCACTCTTCTCAACCCACCCACACCTCCAGCTTCCTTGGAAAGACCATTCTCACTTCTCATCACTTCTTCTCAATATAACTACTGTGTCCTGGGAGACAAACCCTTTATCTCTCTCCATGGGTGAGACAAGGCGTACTAGAACAGTCTGGGACCTTCATACCTACGGGATCACCTCTCTCTGTACCCCCCCCCCCAACAATGCTTCATTCTTCCTCATGTGGTCTGTTGGTGGTGCTCGGCCCACAGGTGACTCAACTGTCCTCAATGAGGAAAAGAACCTTTTGTATAGTGGTGCAGGCCTGGTGGAACTCTCTGCCAGATGACATTCGGGCCCTGGAGGATATTTCTAGATTCCATAAGGCCTGTAAGACGGAGTTGTTCTGCCAGGCTTTCCGATGAAGACAGTCGAGGCCAGTTTTCTACCACCTATTAGTAGTGCTGCCTGTATTTTTACAACAATCTGGGGTGTTGGTTATTGGGTGCCAAATGATTATGTTTTATTCTGCTGCTTGAGCTAGGGTGCTGTTTTATAGCACCCTATATAATGTTTTGTGGTATAATGTTTTATAATGCTTTTATAATGTTTTTGTAGTTTGCTTTAACTTTATTTAGATTATGTATTGGATATCATGAGCCATCCCAAGCCCTGTGACCCATGGGAGAGGTAAGGTATAAGTCTAAACATAAATAGAAATTAATTAATTAACAGAAGGAGACTGGGTGGAAGGGCAAGGGAAATTACTTTGCTAAATAAATGGGGCAGAAGAGAGAATACCCACACCCCTCTGTTTCGAAACACAAGACTGCAGTTCCCCTCACATACATTATATCCTCCCATACATTCATCTGACTTAGGTCTATTCAGAATAAGTCTCATTTTAGCCAGTGGGGCTCATTCCATGGAAAGTGTTCTGAAGTTTGCAGCCTTAGTCTCCATCCTTTGAGACAAACCAATCTGAGTCCAATCTATGACTCACAGCCTGCACAGCCATTCCTAAAGTTCATTCCAGTCTAAAGTCAAGAGATGGTATAGTGTTGGTAAGATATAGTTTCTCTCTCTCGTGAATGGGCATTTTCTGTCTCAAACCTATTTTCAGCAGACTTCTGGAGCTTTGCATGAAATCTAAGATGAACATTCAGCCACATAAATTATTAGAGTCATCCCTTGGATAATTAATGCATTAACTATCATGTATATTGTTGTATATATCAGCAACAGAGTAATCTTATTTTGAGATTTTAAAAAAGAAAAATTGAAAGTGAGCATTCAGATGTAAGGACAAGCCACAATTTGTCATAATGTTGAATGAGTCTCATAAGTCATCATGTTCACATGCTGCCCCTCCTTTACACATAGTTCAGAAGTTAAAGTATTCTTGGTTTATAACAAACCATAATTTGCAGCTTCTGTCAAACCACAAAAGCTATCTGTTTAGAAGTCAGACTTACAGTGCAATCCTAAACAGTTACTTGAATCCATTTAAGACTCAAGCTACCCTGAAAGCTACCCAAGGCTCATTCTAGAAACAGGAGACCACAGGGTTTTTTTAACATCTGAATACAGCCACAAATAAGTGAAAAATTCAGTCTGACTGATCCCTCATATAATGGAGTATTTTTTTTTTTGCTTGAAATGATCTATGTCAGTCAGTTAGAACTGAAAGTCTTCTACTGTATCATAAGGTTCAACTAGGAAAAGAACCTGAGGAATTTCACATTACCCTTTTTAAGCCAGTTTGAAGCCGGTGTTAATCCGTTGTGGAGTAAACCGGTATAGGGCTGCCATTTCACACATGGCTTTCCCCTACCGATAAACAGCTGGATCTGAAGCAGTTTGCCATTTCAGACTGCACAGCTTTTCCCCGCTTTTTCCTTTTGTTTTTCATCCATGCGGGCGATCTCCGGCTTTTTTTTTAACGTTCGCTTTAGAGCGCCATAACACAACACTCCAGGCATTCCAATGTGGTTGCTGTTTTGCTGTTGTGTTATAGCGCTATAGCACTCTAAAGTTTTTTAAAAAGGTGGAGATCGCCTGCGCGGGCAAAAAATGGTGGAAAAAAGCGTTTCAGATCCGGGAGAAGAAACTGAAGACTACTTGGAAGTGGTTTACAGGTAAAACCGTTCAGCCCCGTTTCCTAAACGGGACAGAAGCGTTTGTGTGTGAAAGTACAAATATATTCCAGTAGGGAACCGGTTCCAAAACAGTTCTGTCTCAAATGTCAGACCAGAAACCATTTGGGACCTGTTCCTGAACCAGAATATATTGCCTGTCTGAAATTCCTCCCTGTGTGATACACATTTCAGAACCTGTGTGAAATTTCATAATATTAACCTGACCGCCTGATTTCTATTTGTAAATTAGCATTTTTGCATGTTATTCATAGCACAGTGATTTAAAAAGTGACATATTTCACAATTGGCCAGTCCTGTTGACATTTTCATAGTAACTGTATCTCAAAGGAGGGGGAAAGATATAGGTAAATTGAGGTATGTGTAACAGTAACAAGCCACAAACATCTGCAACACAAACATGTATACATTTAGTGCCATTCATCTGGAGTGATAGAATTCTAAATCTTGCTTTTCTCACATTAAGCTCTATATCTGTGGCATTATGCTTCCCCCCAACCCTTCCACATAAATGTTTATGAAGTGGGCATTAAGAGACCAGGCAAGCTGTTAGCTATGGATGACTAGAGAACCCATTAGACTGCTTTAATTATCTTTGGCCATTGTGAGGAAGAAGAAACAGAAGGCTTTTAAGAAATTTTTAATAACAGACCTTTTCTCAATACATCATGCTGGAATCCTCCAAACCCATAGAAGGAACAGCACTTACAAATCTCAGCCTCTGAAAATAGGAGTCCTAAAATCTTTGTTGGTGTTTGCTACGTCCGTTTCCATGGAAACAGCTGTTCACTTGCTGATAAACAGAAGACGTCTAACACACCTCCCATTTGCAAGGATACCTCATCAATTTTTATGAGGCAGCTGGTAGTCTTAGGACTTGGGAGTAGCTGACAGTAGCCACATAAGTAACATCAAGCAGCACAAATACCATGCAGCGCACACAATCTTGAAAACAACATATCTACACAGACAGGAATAGGAACTATCCCACCCTTGCACTTACTGCAAGGCTACCTAAATGAAACAGGAATCGCAGATTACTATGGTTTCCCATTCCGTGCCATTATAATTCATTCTCAGCAGGCATACAACAGTATTGGCATGACAACACACAGGACTGGTTAACGCTGTGTCAAAATATGGATCATTACAGTGCACTGCTGTTTCATTTAAGAACAGACATACTGTGAATACTTACCTTTGTTTGCTCATGTGAGTGGTCTGTGCACATAAGCAATGTAAATGCCAATGAGCTTGTTCAAAAAAGATACAGTGGCAGCTTCCATCAGTAGTGGGTGAGAAGGATGTGTAAATTACTGCTTCTCATTAACAATTTTTTAATCCTATCAGAGCAGGGCACCTCAGGCAAACATGTCTGCATTAAGCCTACAGGCTTCACAGGTGAGTATGCCAATAGATACAGCCATTTATAGTTATAGAATTAATTATAATTCTGTTGTTCTAAACTAGAATTAATTTTAATCATCCTGTTAGCTAACACTAAGTGTTCCAGATGTCATTCTATCCTAAATTTTAATTCAGCTAAATTCATTTCTATTTCTAGACTTCACTCATAACTCCCCCACCCCTTTTTGACACCATCATATATTTCTACAGACTTGGACCACCCGCATGTGACTTATGTTTGGTTCACGGATGCAAGAGAATAAGTTGGGAAAGAAATGGTAGCATGCCAAAGATGCAGAACAGACTGCATTACTCCAGGCTGCAAGTGGTGAGTTTCGGCTTCAGATTTCCTTTTGTGTAAAAAGGTCTATACAAACTGTAGCAGGAAGAAGGGTTTACACTCTACCACAAACGCTGCTTGCTGCTAACACTGAGGAACATTACAAAGAATGAACCTCCATCTACAGTCTGAAGTGATGCAGTTCATTCTACCACTTCATTTCCCCAACATCCTACTGCTTTTGTGAACCAGACCGTAGATTGTATCTTTCAACTTCTACAATTGACTTTTTACATTGTCATCCACTATTCTTTTTCTCCTAAAAAGACAACAGAAAATGACTAACAGTTAACAAGACTGTAGGTAGCATGAATGACTGCAGAAGGAATTATAGATTCCCTACTCAATGAAAGCAAATGGAGACTTCTCGCAATATTCAAGACCAAACAAGCAACAATAAAAATCATGCTTCCACACCAAATTCACATCATAACAATTAACCTGTAAGAAAAAGTCTCAGATACTCTTAAGTCAAATTGAGCTATATCTAAAAATCAGATAAGCTTCTGGACAACAAAGTATAAAAGACTACCAACCAATATTGCCATACAAAAAAGGGTGCCAGAGACAAAGAGCAAACCAGGTTAGATTACTGTCTATTTGGTATCCACTGATACAATCTCCTGAACCAAGACCTCCAAGGTCGGATTTACTGTCCGCATGCCCCAAATTGTTCTGCTGCCCTGTGTGCTGAGACATTCTTCTCAAAACAGCAGAATTACCAAAGGATTCTTTGAAGCAAACTCACAACACAGTAGTATTTTTCAGCTACATTAATATCCAACTTTGGGTTTTTCAGAAACATGGCAGAATGGGAAAATCAATGGAATATGGTCATACCTGGATATAGGCTCTATAGGCAGGACAGGGAAGGACATGTTGGGAGGGGTGTTGCATTGTATACCAAAAAGAGCAGAGAGCAGAGAGTCAAATAAATTAGAAAACATTAGGGGAATGAACTCCCTGACAAAAGCAATATAGGTAGAGATACTAGGCCCAAAGGGTTACTTAAAAAGTGGGGGTGTACGATCGCCCACTTGATCAAACCCTTGAAGCTGATCTTGAGATGAATGAGAGGAAATAAGGGAGGTGACTAAATCAGATAATGTTGTGATATTGGATGACTTCAAATACCCTGACACTGACTGGGTAAACGTGCTCAAGTCATGCTACAGAAATGAGATCCCTAGACATCCTGAGTGACTGTGCACTGGAACAGTTGGTCACTGAGCCAATCAGAGAGGTAGTGATCTTAGACTTGATTTTGAACAGGGCTCAAGATCTGGTGTGAGCTGCAGATGTTGCACCAGTTGGGAGCAGTGACCACAATGCGCTCTCTCTCTCTCTCTCTCTCTCTCTCTCTCTCTCTCTCTCTCTCTCTCTCTCTCTCATACTGCTTCTTAAGTTATTAGTTTTAAGCAGATTCCAAAAATGTGAAGAACTAGACCACATTTGAAAAGTGATAAAAATCTACCACAAACATATAAAATTTTGCAACTAAAGAGAGATAGGTCTACTATCACCTTCTAATAAAAGTGGTAATGTCTCCTCCATATAATCTATATTTTGGAGCAAAGGAAAAATTAAAAGATTTCTAGCTTCATGATAAAAATTAGCACTTATTTAAATATATCCAGAGCAGGAAGCTGGCCAAAACAGCAGCTCGGCCTTTGGGCAACCAAGGAATAAAATGATTGCTAAAGCAAGATGGGGAGATGGCAGAGAAGCTAAACAAACTCTTTGCATTTGTGTTCACTATGGAAAATGTGAGGCGTGTAACCACATCATAGCCACTATTCTCCGGAAGGGAATCTGCAGTAAAATTAAGGTCAGAAGACATGAAATTCTAGACATATTGTGGAAATTAAAAACCCGCAAGTCTTCAGGTCATGATGGCATGCACCCAAGGGTTCTTAGCCAACTCAAATGTCAGACTGCTTAATCTACTACCCAGCATATCTAACATCATTAAAGTCAGACATGGAACCAGAAAACTGGAGGGTAGCAAATGTTACACTGGTTTTTAAAAAGGGGCCCAAGGAAGATCCAGGAATTTACAGGCCAGTTAGTCTAATGTCTGTCCCAGATAAATTAGTAGACACTGTAATCAAAGATAGAATTATCAGGCACACAGAGGAATAAAACCTGCTGAGGAAAATCAGCATGGCTTTTACAAAGGGAAGTCCTGCCTCACCAACCTTTTGGAGTTCTGTGAGAAAGTGAACAAATCTGTAGATAACGGTAAGCTGGTAAACATTATATACTGTGGACTTTTCAAAGGCTTTTGACAATGTACCTCACCAAAGATTCATGAGTAAACTTAGCAGACATGGGATCAGAGGCTGGATCCTCTTATGGACTATGAATTGATTAAACAACCGGAAACTGAGGTTAGGAATAAATGGACAGTTCTTGCAATGGAAGAGAGTAAGTAGTGTGGTCCCACAAGGACTGATATTGGGGCTGGTGCTATTTAATTTGTTCAAAATGATCTGGGTCTGGGGGCAGCACAGGGGCCAAGTTTGCGATGACACAAAATTATTCAGGATGGTGAAAACCAAAGCTGAGTGTGAAAGCTCCATGAGGATCTTCACAAATTGAGTGAGTGGGCAACAATGTGGTGGATGAAGTTCAACGTAGGTAAGTGTAAGGTGATGCACACAGGAACCAAAAGATCCATCCTTAACTATATGCTAATAGGGTCTGAACTTGCAGAGAGTGAGGGGGAAAGAGACCTTAGGGTTGTAGTGGATAATTCAACAAAAATATCAATCTAGTGTGATGCAGCAATGAAAAAGGCAAACTCTGTTCTGGGAATTACTAAGAAAAGGATACAAAATAAATATTATGCCCTTGTATAGATCTATGGTACAGCCTCATTTGGTATACTGTGGGCAGTTCTGGTCACCATATGTCAAAAGGACCCTACAGAGCTGGAACAAGTAAAGAGGGCAACCAATATGATTAAGAGGTTGGAGCAGCTTTCCTATGAGGAAACACTGAAGAGAATGGTACTTTTCAGTTTACCAAAGTGACAACTAAGTGTGTTCATGTGTGGGGAACATGATAAGAGGTTCATAAAATTATGCATGGGACATGGACAGTTGACAGCAGAAACTTTTTCTCCCTCTTCCAAAATACTAGAACTCGAGGGCATCTAATGAAATTGATGGGCTGTCGATTCAGAATGAATAACATTTCTTTACTCAACGAGTCCTTAAAACTGTGGTATTTTCTGCCAAGGGATATAGTGATGACGACAGGCATAGAAGGCTTTAAAAGGAGATAAGACAGATTTATGCAGGATAGGACTTTCAGCAGATACTAACTGTGGTGATTACAGGGAATCTCCATTCAGAGGCAGTTGTACCAATGCCAGGAGGCAACAAGAGGGGAAGGCCTTGGTCTCTATGCCCTGCGGTTAGCTCTCGAGAGTAACTGGTTGACCCCTGTGTGAGACAGGACGCTCGACTAGATGGACCACTGGTTTGATCCAGCAGGGCTCTTCTTATGAGTGACATTATCACAGTGCAAAAATCAGATCAAACTTGGTTGCAGAAGTACTAGCCGCCTCATCAGTCATTACAATTTAAAACCCGTTTCAAGTCAATGCCATTTGACATCCAAACCATATACATTGCCACATACTCACCGCTGATGTTGCTCGAAATCATATTGCCGCAGTTTTTCACTTCATCAAATTTCATAAATATCGTTTGTAACCTAAAAAAATGCAAATAAAGCTAACATATCACCGCATTTCTTCATCCACATCATAATAATCTCAAATTCAATTAAATCCAACATAAGATTTTAGTACCAATGCACCGAATTCTGGAAATCCTGGCAATACCATAAACCCAGGACTGGAAACTGTGGTGCACAGCCTGAATCTAGATTAGATTAACTGTGATGCACTCTACATGGGGCTGCTCTTGAAATGTGTTTGGCAACTTCAACTGGTGCAGAATGCTACAGCCATGATGTTAACTGGGGTGGGTTGTAAATACCATATCATTCCAATCTTGGCCCATCTACATAGGCTTCCAATCTGTTTCCAGGCACAATTCTAGGTACTGATGCTGGCTTCAAAGCCCTATATGGCTTGGAACTAGCACACCAGAAGACTATCTACTCCATTACAAACCTAACTGACCACTATAATCATCTTCCAAAGCGCTGCTTTGGTTACCCCCATCTTCTGAGACTGGGCAGGTAGCAATCCGGGAGAGGGCCTTCTCAGTTGTAGCACCAGTACTCTGGAACGGCCCTGCCTGGGAGCCTCGCCTGTCTCCTTCTGTTGCTGTCTTCCACCAGTTGGCATTCCCTCAGTGTTTTAATTGTTATTCCAATGCCTTTGTGTATTTTAGCTTTGGTTTTAATTGTTTTAATGATGTTTGTTTTCAATGGTTTTAATTGTTTTAATTATGTTTGTTTTCAATGGCTTTTAAGACATGTTTTTATTATTTTCTAAATCTGTTAGTCACATTGATGGCCCAGATGAGGGTAGAAAGGCAGGGTATAAATCTCCTTGTAAATAAATATTGAAGTATGTTGTCAAAGGCTTTCACGGCCGGAGTTCATTAGTTGTTGTAGATTTTCTGGGCCGTATGGCTGTGGTCTTGGCATTGCAGTACCTGACGTTTCGCCAGCAGCTGTGACTGGCATCCTCAGAGATGTAACACAGAAAGATGGAGTACTCTGTGTTACAACTCTGAGGATGCCAGTCACAGCTGCTGGTGAAACGTCAGGTACTACAATACCAAGACCACGGCCATACGGCCTGGAAAATCTACAACAATATTAAAGTAAATAAATGAAACAAATAAAGCTAACTTTGCGATGAAATCTCACAAGATTCTGTGGAATCTTGTTTAGTGTGATTTTGAAGTAGAGCGGAATCATACATTTAAATTCAGAGGACTTGTAGCAAAATGCATTTCTTGCTTAATTTCCAGTGATTCTTAAAACTCCATTTATACCCAACCTTTCTCTCCAGTGGAGACCCAATGTGTCTTACATAATTCTCCTCTCCTCCATTTTATTCTCGCAGGTTAGATTGAGAGAGTCTAGGACTTGGCCTAAAGTCACCCAACAACCTTCTCTCAGAGAGTGAGGATTTGAACCTGGTTTTCCCAGATCCTAGTATGGCATCTGACCACTATACTACACTGGCTCAGGTACATAAATAATTGTCCAAACGTTAAAACTGCAGCCTCTATGTCACATGTGATTGGACTTTCTACTGACAATCATCAATTCAAAATATACTCAAATCTATCTTGAGTTCACTCACCTATTTTGGCTTCCTTTTGAGATGCTGCTCCTTTTATTTCACCCCCCAGTATTTTGTTTCTGCTAACTTCCAAACCAATTTAGCCTCTGTGTCCCAATTTCAGCAATGACTATTGGCTCGATTCCGGGCATTTGCTATTCTAAGGACCTTCTAATCCTACAGATGTTAGATTTGCTAATTCTTTTTACGTATCCTATCATCTGGTGCTCTGTTTTATTATTTAAGATCCTCAACCCAAGTTTCAAAGCTAAACATTCTCCAAAGTCCTACAGTTATATTCCAAATCCCAAATCCAAACTTTAGATGCTCAGAGAAAAACAGCACATTGTGAATTCTCAAATGGAAAAGCATATTCTTCTATAATGATATCATTTGGTATCTAAAGTTGCATATCTACCTGAAAGTCTAATTATTCACGACGACCTTATTTGGGTCCCCCTCCCACTTCAAAAACAGGGCATAAAGGCCTCTGCGTGTTCCTAGAAACAGGAACACAACGGTGTTGTTCACTGTCCTTGTAATGCTGATTACAAAACGATGTTCTCACAGAAATGATTAATGTTGACTTAGCAAGGATAATATGCACACAAGCATTCAAAGTAATTGTTTCTTGAAACTTTTTCAAGGTGGCAGGGGCAGAAGAGGCAGTTTCCTGAACATGAAGACCAGAGTAGTATCCTTGGAGAACCTATTTAATATTTCCAATTTGAAACATTGTGCAAGTAAATGAGCAGGTAACTCAGAATCCCATGCAGTCTATTTTATAACACTAACTCTCAGGAAAAGGTTCTTGGCATTGCAATGGTAGTGTTCATATTGGAGAAAAAGACATAGTGCCTGTAGTTCTGTCACAAAATTTAATGTTACTCAAGTTACTCCAGAGCAGCAGTTCCCAACCTTTTTGGTATGATGACTCACAAATCCAAATTTATTTGGTATGGTTGCCGACTTTAATGGGGGGAAAAACATGCACATGTCAATAAAACTGCAAAAGCCAGGGATCTACTTTCACAGGCTTCACAAGCCATTTCGAGTCAGGACCCAAAGGTTGAGAAACACTGCTATATAGAATTTATGTGCTATTAGCATGCTATAATTTATGAATTTCTTCGTGAGGCTGCTTCTTTTTTTGCAAAGGCTCTGGGTAAGAAGCTTAAAAAGTTCAATGCATTCTTTATGCCAATTAAGGTATGCTCATATGTTCTTAATGGCTTTTATCTCTAATAATCTCTTATGTAAATAACTCAGAAATTATTAGATTACTTAAAGTTTTAACTAAAACACAGCGATTATTGGCTACTGAATACGAGAGTTTCACAGTGATCCTGGAACAAATAGAGTTCTGATCTTCCCTTAAAGTCAGAAGGCTGAATTGTGTTAAGTGGTGAATGTCTGAGGTTTTAATGGTTAGTATGCTGCTTTAATTCAGCCAAAGAGATTTTCAGTTTCCTTCTGGTTGTTTTAAGATCATACCCCCTTATAACAGAGATAGATCAAGAAACCTCATAACATGTCACATATTTTGTTCGTCTTTAAGGTGCTACTGGACCCTTGCTCTTTTTTGCTACCCCCTTATAAGCGGGTCTTTTCAGAGTGTCTCAATTTTTATCTGAGGACAATCAGAAAGACATTTTTTTCTCTCAGGCTATTTTTCAAGGGCACTTGCTATATGTGCTTATGTAACCTTGCTATCCATCTTTCCCTCATATCTGCAGGCTCTAAGGTCCTAGCCAAAAGAGAACACAGTTGTCATTACACTTGGGCAACCTTCACTTTAGTATTCTCAGTTAAGAACATAAGAGACGTGAATGATGGACCAAGCAGAAGGCCCATCCAGTCCAACACTCTGTCACACAGTGGCCAAAAATACCAGGTGCCATCAGGAGGTCCACCAGTGGGGCCAGGACACTAGAAGCCCTCCCACTGTTGACCCCCCCCAAGCACCAAGAATACAGTGCATCACTTGCCCCAAAGTGATGGGCTAATAGCCACGGATGGACCGCTGCTCCTTATGCTTATCTAGTTCCCTTTTGAAGCCGTCCATGCTTGTAGCCGCCACCACTTCCTGTGGTAGTGAATTCCATGTGTTAATCATTCTTTGGGTGAAGAAGGACTTTCTTCTCACCCGACCACTCAGCAATTTCATGGAGTGAACACGAGTTCTTGTATTGTGAGAAAGGGAGAAAAGTGCCTCTTTCTCTACCTGCTCTATCCCATGCATAATCTTATAAACCTCAATCATGTCACCCCTCAGTCGTCGTTTCTCCAAGCTAAAGAGCCCTAAGCGCTTTAACCTTTCCTCATAGGGAAAGTGTTCCAACCCTTTTCTGCACTTTTTCCAAAGCTATAATATCCTTTTTAAGGTTTGGTGACCAGAACTGCACACAGTATTCCAAATGAGGTCACACCATTGATTTATATAGGGGCATTACGATATTGGCTGATCTGTTTTCAATACCCTTCCTAATTAATCCCCAGCATAGCATTGGCCTTTTTATTGCAGTCACACACTGTCTCGACATTTTCAGTGAGTTATCTACTACAACTCCAAGATCTCTCTCTTGGTCAGTCTCTGCCAGTTCAAACCCCATCAATGTGTATTTATATTTAGGAATTTTGGCTCCAATGTGCATCACCTTGCACTTGGCCACATTGAACCCCATTTGCCATGTTGACGCCCACTTGCCCATCCTTGACAGATCCCTTTGGAGTGCCTCACAATCCTCACTGGTTTTCACCACCCTGAACAACTTCGTATCATCCGCAAATTTAGCCACTTCACTGCTTACTCCCAACTCCAAATCATTAATGAACAAGTTAAAAAGCATTGGACCAAGTACTGATCCCTGCAGTACCCCACTGCTTACCACCCTCCACTAAGAAAATTGCCTATTTATACTCACTCTCTGTTTTCTATTAATTAGCCAGTTTTTGATCCATAAAAGGACTTGTCCTTTTATCCCATGATTTTTGAGCTTACTTAGGAGCCTTTGATGAGGAACTTTATCAAAAGCTACAACAACAGTTACAACTTGAGGATTCCTGTTCAGTCCCAGATGGACACCAGTTTTGTGGAAGATAATGGAGCACCTCCTTGCATATTTTGTCAAGAATGAACCAACAAGTGTTTCTAGGAAACATCCCTGGCTAAGCGTCTGTAGAAGCAACCACCACCCAGACACACAGAACTGAATTCCTACAGATTTTGTACTACTGGCCAAAACATCTATTTTGCAGTCCCACACTACTAACTCAAATTTAGTTACCATATTAGTTTTTTAATGGATATTATGCTTTCGGATTTCCTACAGATTTCTAAAAAGGACAAGTCACTTAATACACACATCTGTTTGATGTTGTTGAAAACAGCACCAAAGAGATTTCCTTCAGATCTCTCCGTGAACTGTCAGATGGTATTTGGTAGCATGTAAAACTAATGACCTGTTGACCACTTGATTATTGTAATTTGCTTGGATTTAGTTTAATGTAGTGTAAAGCCATCTAATCATATTCAAGAGATTTCACAACTGATTAGATACTGTTGTTCTTAGTAGGCACATCTACAATTGAATAGACATCAGCAGCCATACTATTTCTCAGGCATCAGGATATGACTATTTACTTTTTTTGCTGTCAATTTGCAACCAACTTAAAGCAACTCTGGGCTAGAGATGCTCAGAGATGGTTTGCCATTGCCAGTCTGTGGATTGTGACCTTGGACTTCCTAGGTTGTCACTCATCCAAATCTCATCCCAGGCCAACCCTACTTAGCTTCCAAAATCTCACAGAATCAGGCTATCCAGGTCTGGGATATTGTTCACTATGCCAATACAAATATGCAAACTTAATCATTCCTTCCAAATAGTCATCTGGGGTTGTAAAGTTTATTATCTCACTCCAACAGCTACTAATGGAGAATCTCTTATCGTAGCCACAGTTCTAGTTTTTAACAAGTTATTCCTCTGGTTAACTGATTTCCATCAGGCAATTTTTTATTTAACTTTTCACAGACTAGTAGGCAGATTGAACACATTTTGCATCTTTTCAAGCAGCTCTGGACAGACTGGAATATAAATCTAATTTTGTGGCATGTTTTTGGGAGCCAAACTGGGACACCTACAATATTTAAGCCAACAGATAATTTACAAGAATAATAGAAGAGATGGTTCTTATACCCTGCTTTTCTATATCCTCAGGAGTCTCAAAGTGGATTACAATCACCTTCCCTTCCTCTCCCCACATCAGGCACCTTATGACACAAGAGCATAAGGGAAGCCATGTTGGATCAAACCAATGGCCCATCCAGTCCAACACACAGTGGCCAAAACCCAGGTGCCATCAGGAGGTCCAACAGCAGGGCCAGAACTCCAGAAGCTCTCCCACTGTTGCCCCCCCCAGCACCAAGAATATAGAGCATCACTGCCCCAGACATAGAGTTCCATCTATCAAAAGCTAGTCAAATCCAACTCTAGGGGGCGGTGCTCATCTCCGTTTCCAACTCAAAGAGCCAGCGCTGTTCAAAGACGCTTCCATGGTCATGTGGCCAGCGTGACTAAATGCTGAGGCGCACGGAACGCTGTTACCTTCCCACCGAAGTGGTAACTATTTGTCTGCTTGCAGTTTCTTGCTTTCGAACTGCTAGGTTGGCAGGAGCTGGGACCAGAGACGGGAGCTCACTCCGTCACGCAGCACTATGGTCTCGAACTGCAGAACTACAGACCTTCCGGTCTGCAGCTCAGCATCTTAACCTCTGAGCCAGCCACTGATGGACCTCTGCTCCATATGTTTATCTAATCCCCTCTTGAAGCTGTCTATGCCACTTCTTGTGGTAGTGAATTCTATGTGTTAATTATTCTTTGGGTGAAGAAGTACTTCCTTTTATCTCTTCTAAGCTTAACTTCATTATTTCCACATGTTCTGTGGAGAAAAGTGCTTCTTTCTCTACCTCCTCCATCTCATGCATAATTTTGTAAATTTCTATCATGTCACCCTTCTATCACTGTTTTTCCAAGCTATAAAGCCCCAACTTCTTTAACCTTTATTCATAGGAAAGGTGCTCCATCCCCTTAATCCTTTTAGTTGCCCTTTTCTGCACCTTTTCCAATGCTATAATAATTTTTGAGGCGCAGTGACCAGCACTGTACACAATATTCCAAATGAGGCCACATCATAGATTTATACAGGAGCATTATGATACTGGGTGATTTGTTTTCAATCCCCTTCCTAATAATCACCAGTATAGCATTTGCCTTTTTTATTGCAGTCGCACACTGAATCAACACTTTCAGTGAGTTAGGTAAGGTCACCCAACAGGTTTCATGTGGAGGAGTGGTGACTCAAACTCAGTTCTCCAGATTAGAGGCTGCTGCTCTTAACTACTACACTACACTGGTGCACTCCTAAGCAAAGTTACGTCATTCTAAGAGCACTGACTTTAATGGACATTAAAGGGTTTAGCTCACCTTAGGATGGCACAGTTAATTACTAGAGTCAAACTCTAAATTCAGGAGGGCACCTTAAGAACTTCTACAGTATACTTGAGGATAATATTCCCATAGCCAGTTCAAACATGACTCAGTTCTTCCCCTGCACACCAAAACAGACTGAAGACAATGAAAAAAAGATCTGACAAATCAACTCTCTTAATATATTAGCTCAAAAACAACACTTTGACTATAAGCAGTACATAATGAAGATTTATTTTATTATTTGGAATAAAGGATCTTGAAACATTTAAGTAGGACTAAAAACCTCATTCAGATCCAAGTAAAGAGTGGGAAAGGAATTCCTACTGAAAACCTACTGAAGGGAAGAATTTTGGCTTCGTGCATCATGATCTACCAAACCTGCATCAATGTAAAATTACGAAATTCTCTGTGTTCCCCGGTTTCATACAGAAGGCACAATGTTAGGTAACGTTACTCCAGTGGGGCCATTGGTCAGCCTAAGCAGGAGATGCCTCACAAACACTTTAAGAATTTATTGTTCTAATACTCTTCATACAGGTTTGAAAATATACACTAACTTGGTTCAAAAAGAATTGCTTTCAATGTGACCAGGCAAGACCAGCCTGTGTGCATTCCAATGCCTCGTAATTCTGGAACTAGCACATGAAAAGTATAACAATGCTTTTCTTTCATTTCATCTCTCATTGCTAGAGGAGATGGAGAAAAGTAGCCAGCCAGTTCCACTGTTTCAGTCTGGACAGGTGAACACAGAGAGATGTACCCATGGTTCTTTGTCTCTCTCAGAAGAAAAGAATTAAAAGCAACTAGGGAGAGAGAAACAAGAGAAAGAGAAGTATTTCCAGTACAGTTCTTCTTGTTTTCTCTGGAAGGGCCCTTCTCCTACATGTAGTCTCCAGCAGCTTCAAGTCATTCAATTTTTTTCCTTTCTCACATTTTATATCAACCACTCAAATGGAAATAATTCTGTGAATTCCCCGTTTGGGCGCCTAGCTAATTTTCCACTTAGAGGAAAGATTACAAGAAATAAATGAACTTATCCTAGACTTTCATTTCATCTTTTGTGCAAACACTGTATCTAGAAATTTACTTGCTCAAAACTTTTCTTTTTGTTATCAGTAACTCTTATGGACTCTTAAATCCAATCTTTCTGGTTTTGTGGCCTACCAGCATTCCACTAATTGCTGTACTTCAACAGTAACCAGTAAATTAAGGGGAAGTGAAGAAATCACTTTTTGGATAAAAGATTGCCTTGGCAGGCTTGACTTGTAGGAATTTTCCCTGTACTTGGCACAAACTGGAATAAGATGCAAGGAATGGGCAGAGGGAGCCATACTAGAAAAAAGCCTTGTACAGTGCAACCTGAAATATGTTTACTCAGAAGACCCCACTGAAGTCAAAGGGGCCTATTCCCTGGTAAGAGAGTTTAATATTGTACCCTTAAAAAGATGGCTTTAGTTGTAAGGAGAACTAAAAATCTGCAGTCTTCCATGACCTTCTAGTAGTAGCAGCAGAAAGAGCACTTGAGGAAAACTCTTCATATTGTGAAGGAAAAGAGCTAAAAGAACAAGTCTCCCCAGTGACGTCAATACTTTCCACACACATTCTGTTTTACCACATCTTCCAAGAAAGTGAAATATTTTTCAGTGTTCTCTTAAATGGGTAGCTATGGGGCAGAAAAGGGAGAGAATTGTTAACTGTGCTGCAGTAGCAGTCTGGGCTTCAGCATTTATTATATTTATTACTGTTCTGTACTGATACACTGCAAGTGTCTATGCAGGTCCATAGTCCCTTTTCTAAAATGCCCAATCCCACTTGCCTCTCCTTGTGTTTTAAACTGCAATCTCCTGCAATCAGGTAAATGGGTGGCACGAGCTTAGATTAGTGTTGGTAGTGTGTCAGCTACATGTCCCCACAGGCTGCTTAATTCAGATTCTGCTAAAATGCTGCTGAAATTATTTTTGTTGCATGGACCCTTTGTATGGACTTCTGACTGGACACAGACACAAATGGAAATAAACAATATGCTCTTATTTAACAGAAAATAAAGTCTGTAACAGGGCAACTGTTATTGTGTAGAATGATCCAGTTTATAAATTCAAACTGGCTCTCAACTTCATTCCTAGCAGTTACAAACTTTCCCACTGAGAGTGAATATTTTGTAACTGAGGGAAATTAAAAGCTTATACTCAAACCTCAGTTATAAAAGATGCTGTGGCAACTGTTCTCAAAAGTCCCAGCTCCCTTTCAGGGCTCTGAACCAACCCTTGTGAATTTGGCTTCATGCCAATTCAAGCGTTTGTCAGCCACTGGGAGCCCATGGAACGTCGCTAGATTGGAAGGGACGAGCAACAGTGTAAGCAATAAGATATAAAACACGATGGTTCTGCTTCTATATCATTTTACATGGCCATCTCCCAGTGAGTCTATGGGGACCAGTCAAAGCAGAGATGAGGAAGGAATTTTTTTATTTAGCACGTATTAATATTCACAGACAAGGCAGAAGCAAGGAAAGAAGTCGAGAAAATGTGTAGCAAGGCAACCTGAGAGAAAAAGGTTACAGAACTTACAATTACCATTTTGTAAGCATGTTGTGCAAAACAACTCATACGATGTGGAACAGAACTAAACTTGTACATTTTTTGCCAGTCTTCAGAGTCTTCAGAGAAATAATTTAACTATAGTTGAAATATATCAAAGCCAGTTTGGTACAGCTATTAGCACTCTAGACTTAAGATATGGATGTGAGTACAAGCTCAAACCATGAACCTCACTGAGTTATTATCAGTCTATGCCAACTACATATGGCAGCAAGGAAAAAATGGGTTAGCTTATACATGAGGCTGCCTTATACCAAGTCAGACAATATGCTTCTCTGGTGGGCAGAGCCTTCTAAGGTCTCAGGTAGAGATGTTTCACACAGCGGTTACTTTTTTAAAAAAAATCTGGAGATACCAGGGCCTGCCACTTTCTGCATGCAAAGCAGATGCTCTACCACTGAACCCACAGCCTCTCTCAAGAGATATTTTCTCCTGTCCACTCATTGAATAAATATGATAAAATGAGATATCCTGATTAACAATTTTGCTTTTGAATGCAGAGGCTTGTTGTGGGGTGGCTGCCACAGGATTTTAGGTGTTGGTCTCCATTACTGAATTCAAGAGATTGATTTGGCCCTTATATAGTTCAAGTTTGAAAGTTGTATATAAAATGACAATACTCTGCAATAGCTTTTGAAAGTATTAGCCTTTAAAAAGCAAAACTAGAAATTTATAGTTATGACAAACATCAGTGGTCAGAAACATATCAAAATAAGATGTTTTGCACTTTGCCTCAGGAATCTGTCTGGAAAAAAGAGAGACAAAAGTCCAATAAACATTTCTACCAAGCATCAGCTTAGACTTGTTCTAATCCTTACCTATGCTCAAATGGATATACTTGGCAGAGACCACTCAGAAGTCTGGGAAGACCTTTAAACACTATACAATATCTGTCATGTAGGTACTAAAACCACTAGAGTGAAACAGAATTTTCTATTCTAGGTGTACAAGTTCATCAGCTATTGGGCAACATGCTAAGTTACAGCAACAGGGCCCTAGGGCTGCTAATTAGGGGTGTGCAAAAAAATTCTAACCGGTATTTTTTGGCTCGGGTCTATTGGACAAAAAAAACACATTCGGGATTCTTTGGAAATTCCAATTTTTTCTGGATCCAATAGACCCAAGAAGAAAAATACTGTTTTTTTAAAAAGCCAGTGCAAGCTGATCCAGCAGGGAATAATCTGCTCCACATGGGCACAGCCAATCCTGGCTGGGCTCACTCTTCCTGCAGTCCAGTTGAAACCAGGCTGCAGGAGAGGCCAGCACAAAGCCCAGCCTGTGGGGAGCGATCTGTTCCTGGTGGTGCAGCAGATCCTGGGGCTGGCCACTTCTGCAGCCTGGTTTAAACTGGGCTGCATGAGAAGCCAGCCTCAAGCCAAGCCGGCAGGAACAGTCTGCTCCCCACCTGCACAGCTGATCTTCAGGCTGTCTTCCGCAGTCACCCTTTAAACTTTAAAGTAGAAGTCTAACGAACAGCCGAGAGGCGGGAGCAATCTGCTGTGGCCTCTCTGCTGTTTTCGGCCTGGTAATTCCCGAATATATCCAGGATTTCTTTTTCAGTTTCCCGAGAAAACCCAGATACATTTGGGATGCTCCAAAATATACCGGTTAGGTATTTTTTGGGTAGATTTTCAGCTCTGGTAGACTCAAATGCACACCCTTACTGCTAATACATTGTGAAAGAAATGTTTCTGTGCCACCTTGGCTCTCAATAACTAGCTTGGCCAAGTTCAAACACTAATACTTAGAATCAACTTCTGTGCAGACATTGAAATAATTTGAAGATACGCATAGAAAAATTTACTCTAGTACTTCAAGAGGTACAGCCAGATTTCTGCAAATAGACTACATAATCCATAAAGCAGCTATAGCACACTTATGCAGATACCACCTGGCCGGGGTAGGTTGTCAAATTTTGACTATTTACTAGCCAATCGTCATTTTGGGTTGCCATCACCTTCTCCATTTGGGGGAGGATTGGGATTCTCCCTTTGCACATTTACAGACCCTGCATATGGCTGTTCAGGTTATAAACATCAGTCTTTAATAAACAAGCAAAATGTCTGTCCTTTTGACTGGTAGAGTATGTGTATACTGTTAAGAAGGGTTTGTGTGTGTGTGAGAGAGAGGCTGAATCAATAAAGCAGCACAGTCTTTCTACCAACCCCAACTACTGGCAACCAAAATAACCCTTTGTACATAATGGTAATGACTTCTGAGCATACAAGCAAGAAACTAAAGTCATGAAGTCAATAAAAACAATTCTCACAGTATGTATACCCACAGAAATCAAGCTTGGCCTATTTTTATGATTATTAGGCAGGTGCAAACATCTGTGGTGTGTGTATGTATACACACACAACACTTTGATGTTTACACCTGCCTGACACATCACAAACATAGGTCAAGCATGATTTCCATCTGTGCAACCTGAAAATAATTCCCAAGGATCGTTAATTCCTTTATAGAACTCCCTCGAACACCCACTAACAGTCAGATGCCAGCAGCATTAACAGCCTTTTTGTTAAAGCACAAATATCCATTTGTTGTAAATAAATTGTCTTTGTGCAGTAACTTGATGGCATTTAGGAGCTGCCAATAACTTTTTTTTCCCATTTTAACCCCAAGCTGAAATACATTCTTCTGCCAAGAGGGAGTCAAGCAGTACTGTGCCAGGTCTCTAATTTTTACCACAGTCATGTAAAAGCAGCCAGAAATGAGGTATAATCTTTTGACCAACTGTGTCAATCAGGGTTAAGAGATGTACAGAAGTATTTCAGCAAAGCCATCCACCCACACACGAACCCTAAAGTAGCCTTTGGTGGTATTTAAGTAGGTGCATGCGGGGGGGAGGGGGGCAGGGACTGGTGAGACTTCATATGAACGAAGTGCTTTTACTCACCCAAGTAGATGTTTGGCTCAAAGGCCACACATGGGGGTTTTCTAATTTGCTTCATGGTGAACTTGCTTCATTTTTCTGAACAAAATGGATGTAATATCCACACATGAACGTACAAGACAGATGGTTACTGTTTTGTACAGTCATTCAGAATGTACATGGCTGATTCTTAGAAGACAAGACAGGTTACTGATGTTTTTTAAATACATTCTCTTCTACTGAAGTACTGCAAAATTATCTCAACACACACAATGAATTACTTAGAACACGTTGTTGTTGTTCAGTTGAACAGTTGAGTCCAACTCTTCATGACCCCATGGACCACATCACGCCAGGCCCTCCTGTCTTACACCGTCCTCCAGAGTTTGCTCAATTTCATGTTTGTTGAATCGATAACACTGTATTGGACACCCTCTGACCTGAGGGGCCCATCACTAGATAGTATTAACTACTATCTGATTAGTAGATTAGTAGCATTGGAAAAAGTGCAGAAAAGGGCAACTAGCATGATAAAAGGGTTCAAACACTTTCCCTATGAAGAAAGGTTAAAGCGCTTGGGGCTCTTTAGCTTGGAGAAACGATGACTGAGGGGTGACATGATTGAAGTTTATAAGATTATGCATGGGATAGAGCAGGTAGAGAAAGAAGTACTTTTCTCCCTTTCTCACAATACAAGAACTCGTGCGCACTCCATGAAATTGCTGAGCGGTCAGGTTAGAACAGATAAAAGGAAGTCCTTCTTCACCCAAAGAGTGATTAATACATGGAATTCACTACCACAGGAAGTGGTGGCGGCTACAAGCATGGATGGCTTCAAAAGGGAACTAGATAAGCATATGGAGCAGAGGTCCATCAGTGGCTATTAGCCACAAGGTATAGATAGGGACTCAGGGGCAAGTGATGCTCTGTCTTCTTGGTGCTTAGGGGGGTCAACAGTGGGAGGGCTTCTAGTGTCCTGGCCCCACTGGTGGACCTCCTGATGGCACCTGGAATTTTGGCCACTGTGTGACAGAGTGTTGGACTGGATGGGCCATTGGCCTGATCCAACATTGGCTTCTCTTATGTTCTTACTAAGTCAGGACCTACAGGTACCTGGTACTTAAGACATATCTTAAAATAGATTTAAGATAGTGGGTCAGGATGCTATCTTCTTTTATTATTGTTGTTAATTTAGGAGGGTTTTGTCTTTCAAAAAAACCCTGAAGAAAACCCGGATAGGCTATGAAAGAAATTTCAGTCTTTTGCTATATATAAGAGAGACTGGAACAACTACAGCTTGGTGTAGTGGTTAAGTGTGCGGAGTCTAATCTGGGAGAACCGGGTTTGATTCCCCACTCCTCCACTTGCAACTGATGGATGACCTTGGGCAAGCCATAGTTCTGTCAAAGCTGTCCTTGAAAGAGCAGTTCTTGAAAGAGCTCTCTCAGCTCCACCTACCTCACAGGGTGTCTGCTGTGGGAAGGGGAAGGGAAAGGAGTTTGTAAGCCACCCTGAGACTCCGAGTGAAGGGCGGGGTATAAATCCAATCTCTTCTCTTCTCCATACCCCTTAATGATAGGCTGCATCTACTAATACCCCTCTTCCATGCGACAATTAAATGCACATGAGCCCTGACCTCCTTGTCACCTAGACCCTAGTGACAAGAATGGGAGGAATAATGAAATGATTAAAAGTTAAGTGAGCCCAGTTTTGCTGGAGGTAGTTAAAGTCGGGCCCAGAGTCTGAAAAATGTTGAAGACTTCTAACTTGAAAAGTATTATGGAAAATTCCCTCATCATCATCATCCTTCTGTACTGCCTACTCTTGGCCATATTTTCTTCATGATTAATCATAACAGTCACTAATTACTTTGATTTCAGTGCTAGTGGACTAACTCAGTATTGTTTCATCTGTCACAACAAAAAGGGCATCATTCCAAGTAAGCCTATAACTTTTGCTTTGTGTGGTTTACATTTGGTTGATGACAAATGATGTCGTTCCCTTTCAATATTATGCAGCCTGAGCAGCTATTGTTGGCAAAAATCTACACCTAAATCTTCAGCATCAAGAGTGATATTACTAGAATTTCAAACATTTTGACCCAACACAACTTGGCTAGATTTTTATAGCATGTCACGTATTTAACAAAAAAATATATGATTTGACTCAAACACTGAACAGCTATCCTCAATTCACAAACCTGTTCTCTGTACATAACAACCACACTGGTCTAATGGCAAACAGTGATACTGCCCAGCAACGTCTAAAGGCAAAACCAGATGTTACTGGCAATGTCTGGTATCTGACAAAAGCAACAACCTTGCATCTCCTCTGTCTCTCTCTGCCTGGCATGGAATAAATAAGCAACATTACCACACTTAGTTTTCCTACCACCATTCTACTTTGCTATGGGGGAGGGGGTAGGAATTTTTAAAGCATTATGCAACAGTTTTCACTATATTTTGCCAAGTAGAGAAGAAGAGAAGTTGCAAGACTGCTGCTTTTGGCAAGATGCCACATTTTGCCAGTAACCTACAACAGTTACCTTCCTAATTCTTAGAAGCAAAATACGCTCATCAAATTTCTCATGACAAATTCTGTTGCTTCTGTATTCTACAGAATTGTAAATGGTGCATATTCTATCATGATGTATTTTATAGCCAAATGGGAAGCCAAAGCAAAGCCAGGTCAGAAAGGAAGTCTAGCATGTCCCCACCTTGCATATCAGATGAATTTCATGTACAATGTTTGCATGCTCAGTTCCTGACACCTGCAGTTGAAGCAGTGGTGGGGGGCAGAGAAGTGCTCACAACCCACCCTAGTATGGGGTCACAAAACTCCGTGACCATCATTTTATTTTATTGGCGCATCCATGTGTGTATGTGTCTGAAGTGGTGAGGGAAGATAATTGCTGTGTTGAAGGACAGGTAGGGGAGAGGAAGTCACTACTGTACTGCTTCAGTGAAGTATAAGAGGGTGCAGGGAGGACTGCAAGGGTGAAGCACTGGGTTATTTCTAACTTATGTGTACTCTGAAGATGTATATTAAAGAACGAGTAAACTTTTTCTGAGGAATGCTAGTTATAGTATGCTGCAGTCCATGCACACGCACTCCGTCTCAGATTTCTTCTGCCCACACCTAGAAATCTGTGCTGCTAAGAGCAAGCCACTGCTGACACGGTTCTTTGCCAGCACAGATGCTGTAGCAGGCACCTGGTGCATCCATATGCATTTGTGTGATGTAGCAAGGGAAGAGAATTGCTGATGTGAAAGCACAGCTAGGGGAGGAGGATTCACTTTGGACACAGAGAGATCACAGAGAGGAAGAGGTTTGCCATGATTAACGGGCACCCCTTCTAATGTGCTATTCTCTATTAGCTGTCTGGGACAGAAGCCGCTCCTGTTGCCAACCACCACTACCCATCCTTCTTCAAAACTGTACTGAGAGGATATGGCAAGAGCACATGCAGAAGGAGAGGGATGGAGCAAGCTGCATTCCTGAGGGAAGTTTGCTATGAAGAACCACTTGCAAATACAGATGACAACTTTTGATAGCTGGCTTAAGCCATCACGTCTGCTTAAGTAGCCTCTCTGTATGCCCAAGTAGAAGAATGAGGAGGTAAGTGAGTTGACAGCAGTTATACTGACATTCAGCACAGCACAGGACAATGTTAGATCAGGGGATAGAGATGTGAAGGCCCCGAAAAATACTGGGGGGAAAAAACCAACCCGTGATTATGGAACGTTTTATTTTAACATGATGAATAAAATATTTTAAGACAAGGTGTTCAAATATTTTCCAAATCATTTCTAAAAAATATGTATGGTAACAGATTAATCTAATTTCTGTGCACTGAGGACAAGCAAGTCCTAGGTTACAAACTGAATTTTATAATAATTGTTTGGATACACTATATTTCTAATATGCTAGTTGTGATCATTTCATGCCAAGTAAAATTGTCCATAGCCATATTTTATGTTCCTAAAGTAACAGAATGACTTTCAATCTGGAAAAGAAAAAGTGCTAATGCAGCATTTTTTTCAATTTTTCTGAAAATTTCCATTTCCCCCCCAAAAACTGGGTTTTTTCCCGAGCTTCAAAATTTCCGGAAATTTTACATCTCTATCAGGGGAAGCAGAGACCTAGGTCCAACTGCTCTTTCAGTCATGAAGCTTGCTGGTTTACTTGGAGCCATTCACACTCTCTCTCTCAGCTTAACATACCTCATAGGGCTATTGTGAGGCTACAAGTGAAGCGCGTTGAACCCTATATACCACTATGAGCAACCTAGAGCAAGGGTTGTATAAAAATGCTACACAGAATACCTACTCAGTGATGAAAGACAGATAACCCTATACATTAGAATCATAGAATCACCAAGCTGGAAAGGATCTCCAGGGTCATCTAGTCCAACCCCCTGCACAATGCAGGAAATTCACAACTACATTATTAGAAGTGTTTTATTATTTCTTCACCAGTTTCACAGCTGAGGCTGGAACTCCCTGAGGCAGTGCCAGACTGTTGGCAGCCCACAAAGTTCAGATAAAGCTTTTTGTTCTCTCACTCACAGATGAATGTGAGAGACTGCAAGTTGATATTCTGAGAGAAAGATCCACCATCAGAAAAATTGATTTTTCACTACATTCAGTACAGAACCCTGGTATGTAACTGAACACCATAGAAAGTAATTTGTATCACTATCAGAACTGCTATTTCTTAGCAAAGATGAATGCATACCTGTAAATCACTCAATTATGTTGTAAACTGTTGCTTACTTGTTTTTACTATTGTTACAAATCTTTTTGAAGCTTTGTTGTTAGCTTTTAATATGTATTTGGACATGAAAACCTAATAAAAAGTATTATACACAAAAAAAGAACTGCTATTTCTTTGAGTGTCTCTTGAAATTGCTTACAAGATTATAGCAGTTCACAACCCACAATCTCACTGTCTTAGCTAACTTAAGACAGAATATTCAACCGCTTGTCCCCACTACCCATTTCATCATATTTTGCAAAATCAAGGAAACATCCTGGGGATGAGAGGTAGAGCGGGAAAGGGAAAGAAAGAAGAGCTGTTTCTGAGAAGCTCACATTTTTACTGGGTAATAAATGCTCAAGGATGGCTTATTTAGTGCCTGAAAGTAGCAGCCACCACTGTTCTCTGTCTCTCGTATAATAATATCCTCCAGATACAATGTCAGAGTGCTGTTAAGTGTTATTTTTATTCTGTATGCTCACTTGACTTCTGTTCCCATTTCTGAACAGCAACATCATACTTGCACTGTGATCTGGATTTTAGTTCTGAGACCGATCTAATGAAGCTGTCAGATAAATTCATGCACATATAACCACAGCAAAAAAAGCAATTAGCAGCCAGTGGAACAGATACCAAGAACTTACCTTGCAGAAGAAATTCCTCTCTTGTTGAGGTCTGCCCGCACTTTCTCCCCTATGTGTCTATAAATCTCCACAATTGCCAATATTGCAGCATCTCTCACCTGCAAATATACAGTGCAAGCATTATAACCTTTGAAGAATATAGGCATGAAAATGAATGTGCTGTACTTCGTCTTCTACCCTTTTCAATCAGCTGTTTACCAGTTACACTTAGTAAAGTAGTAAAGAAAAAACAGCGAGGAACAAGGCTACGTTAATACTAGGGCTTTTCAAACACAATGAACAAGGAAAGTGGGTGGGGGAGAGAGGATCTGTAATTACAACTCTGGAGCTGCCAAATCTTGTTCAAGATACTTGTTTTGAAAAGAAAAATGCACCTTCTGATACCCTGTGCTATACCGCGCTACACAAAACATTACTGATCTACAGTCAAAGTAAGTTTCCTCTCTATGACTATCACTAGTTGAACAACATGTCAGTAACGTTGTTTGCTACAAGGCATTTCACCAGTCCCTTTACTACACTTGCACTCTCTGGCACCCCATCATATCCATTCCTACTTTAAACAGTGCAAATTCTGTAAAAAGATCTTAAGCCCTTTCTTGCTTCATACATGTTCCCCATTTCCACCATGAATCTACACTTCTGATTTTATATACAATATCATCATCATTGGCATTTTAGGTTCAATAAAGGAGCTTTACCAACTCCTCTGTACCTTGCATCCATCCCTTCCCTGAATCAAAATAAGAAAAGCTTAGTGCAGCAGAATTCTTCACTAAGCCCTGAAAATTTCTATGTTATACTACATACTTTTATTCTTTTCTTTCTATAATCCTAAAATATCATAACCCTAACATAAAATATAAAAAGCTAAATTTGAGGAGATCTCTATACTAAGGGTTCCATGAGAAAGTTGCCTCATCACTGTTCCCTTCCATGGTGACAGGTAATGGTACTGAGACAGACAGCTTGTTCTACTTGTGTATGGAAAGGAATTCAACCTCTCAGGCCAGGCTGGGAAGAACTCACACTATTCTGAATCTCCCACTTCAAGAGTCAATGAAGAAACTGTACCTCCTCTGCCTCCCACCATCAAAAAAACAATATAAACTCACTTTAGGAGCAAGATCAAGTAGGAAATGCAAACAGTAAACAATCAGCATGTATGCGTTTCCTGGGAACAACAATAATCCTTACCTGGCTATTGGAGTCTCCAAACAAGTTGCATAAGTGTGGCACCAATTTGCTGAGAACTAAGGATTGTGCGCCATAACTAGAAAAGTCAAAAGGAAGTGTAAATTTCCTTCGTCATGAAAATATTAGCAAATGACAATACAAAACAGCATTTCTATCTATTCCTTATAATCTTTAGATATTTTGGGTAAATTCCAGGATGAGCGTTTAGAGTAAATAATTATGGTTCTCCCCTCCAATTTTAAGTCTTTTAAAATCTGCTACATTAGAGGAAAAGAACATGCATCACCAGAGAATTTTAGTAGATTATCTCCATATGAATAATACACATACTTGTTTAAGGTTGCGATGAGACACAGACACACTCCTTCTCGTGACCGATAGTTCTTGTGCTTAAAGCCAGCAGCAAGGCGATCCCAAATGTACTATTAAAAATAAGAAAGTAGGTAAATTATTGAAAGGTGATACATATTCTGTGATGCCAGTGCTCATGCTAAATGCATAGCAGAAGCTATAAATTATCCCTGCGATTAAATATTATGTGAATGTTTACAACAGATCTTGGGACAAAAAGTTTAAATCAGGCTATTTTAGATCTATCCCCAATTTTATATATTAAAATTGGAACACATAACACCTCTACTAAGATAAACCAAAGATCTGGTCAGATAGTCTTTACATTATTTAGCAAATGGAAAGATACAACTAGAGCAAATAAAGGCTTAAATCAATATTCGTCCCATTTTAATCCTTCCCCACTTAAAAAAAAATCTTCCAGTTTTGACTTCGAAATTCCCCTCAGACTGTCAAATCTCTTTAAACTGATTTTAAAAAACAGTGTATTTGCATTGCACACTTATGCTCCTGCTATCTGTCCTCCAATGTTGCGTCTGTGACGATTTCTGGATCTTTCTTGCATTACAAATGTCTTGATCTACACTCATTTGCTCCCATGCACGTTCCCATCTTTCGCCTGCCTTTATCCCTTCCTTCCTTGCTTTATCTTTATCATTCCTGACCTCCCAGGAGCTCTAAAGTTCTATATCAGAACTGCCAATGCAGTAAACTTGAAGCTTACAAGGCTGGATTTGCAGTGCTATTTCAAAGCAAGCAGGCTCCAACTG
>NW_015161413.1:960179-984694 GCF_001447785.1 Gekko japonicus | reverse complement strand
AAAGGTTGCTTAGCAACAGCTGCACAGTGAGCAATAGCACATTTCCCAGACTGCAGCATTTTATGATTTAGACCCTCCCAGTATTCAAGTCATGCTGTAGCATGACCAAAATAGACTATGTCGTATGTATGAATTCATTAAATTATTTTTACTTTAAAAAGAGATAATATATTTCACAATTAAAATATTTTAAACAATTTTGAAACATTTTGCTGGAACCTTCGAGGGGAAATGCTATTATTGTATTAGCATAGGTTTTAAGTATCATGATCTTAAATTCAGCATGGCTCTCAAGTCACTTGTAACGTGCTCGTTGTAAGAAATGGGTTCATTTAGTAGGCAATGGATTTTAAATTGATGGTTTCTTGTTCTCCAGAAGTACTAGGCTGGATCAAGTCCAGCTGGACTCTATACAGGCAAAGCATTTGGCAAGAAGAAAACACAATATTTTAGGATACTATCACACTTTATGAGAAGTGACAGAGGGAGGGCAAGATACAAATGTAAATAAGAACAATAATTCAATAAGCCCTCTGGAAACGCACAAACAGATAGACCAATTTATCAACCACAGTTTTTCAGAAGTCAGGTCTGGAACCATATGTTTCCATCTCCCCCCATCTCTCCCCTTTTGTGTGAAAAACCTCCCCCCATAGCTTTAACCATGGTTAAGGGTTGAATTGTTATCTCCTTTAACTAGCTCTAACCCCGACTAAAAGCTAACTTTTGTTAATTAACAATGGTTCTTAGCTGTGCCAGTATAATTTTTCATCACTGATACAGACCAAAAGATGCTCAGAGAGAAATTTCATGACAGCAGCATCCCCATAGGCCCCTTAATAATTGCTGAAGTTCGGTAATTTATGTATGCGCAACATCTAGCCGGCCTTTGGCAAAAACCTCTCAATCTAGATTAATACCACAGCACTATCAAGAAGATAAAATTCACCCTAAGTACTTGGTAACCCACATTTTGCTTTTGGCAAAGATGGAACAGAAATTTTAATTTGTTTATTTATTCAGCCATAAAATAACATGTTTCATGGGATATTTCTGGAAGTATGTTGACCTTTGGAACTCTTAACAGTGTTGCCATGTAGACTGCTGCTATGCCTTTAGGGAAACAATTAAATTTGTAGCCCTATCAGGTGTTGCTGGAGAGATGAGGGATGCAAAAATGGCAAGAGAGCAGGGATCAGTAAAGGCGGCATGAAGCTGGCTGCTGCAGCTTGCATTGACACACGAAAAACAAGAGCAATAAAATGAGCCTGAACAAAGGCAAACTTGTCAAACAAACATGGCCTTGTAAACAAACAAGTACAATTATAAGAAAATATTTGTCCTTCTATTTTACACTTCAGAAATTAAGATTACAGATCTGAGTACAACCCTTGTAGTCCACAAGCAATAAATTTTTTTTTAAACCTGTCATGGAAATGTTTTGGTAATTATATATATTTTTTCCCAATGGGGTCTTCTTTGCCTTCCCCTAGAATTATTTATATTACTGGTATAAATATATTTCTAGCATAAATCTGCACTGAAATCTGCTCTCTAATGTCGTTAGAAGAATGTGTACTACGCTTAACTTAATTCTGTTCAGGTCACATTAAGTGACAATCCTAAACCCAAGAGAATGTGGTCCACAGAAATCAACAGGACTTACAGCCGAGTAAATCTTCTTAAGATCACCGTGTACCGCATACAACCAAGCCTGCTTACATACAACTGCATAACTATTATCTTAATACAGGGCGACCAGAAGCAAAGGTAGACAAGCCTACCACATTGTCAATATTTGTGTACAAGACAAGAATTTTTGCTGATGCTACTTGTCAAGAAGGGATGAGAAAAGCTGCGTTTTCTGAAATTCCTTCTAATCCATCTACCACAATTACAAGATCTCATGTTTGACACAGCATAAACAGATATGGAATCTTACTCAAGCTTCCAGAAACATACCATTGGTAGAGCTGCCTGATCCATTAGCTTCAAAGCAAGATTCTGTGCTTGTTCCCGAACCTGATCTTTGGCATCTCCCATTCGATCCACCAACACCAGAAGAACTAGAGGGGAGAAATAAAGCATTATGAAATACAAAGTTATACCTTCAGGTTCACAGGCACTTTCATCCAATTTCTCTAGAACTGGAATTGACTTTACCACAGGTTCTACAGCACAATTCAGATATAAACCAGAGTTAGGTAGAGGATTCCATGGGCCTCCTTGATTTCCCACTCTCATTTTAGCTCAACAGCTACTAATGCTTTTCAGTCAACCATAATTTCTTTGTTCTCTGCCTTCTAAAAACGGATTAAACAATTTTTTGTATGGTGGACAAGAAACCATAGCTTACGATGATATATGGTGGCTGACATAAATGTCAGAAGGGTTTCAGGGAAGCTGGAAGCCCATAAGCCCAAGGCTCTCAGGTCCATCCACATAAGACTGTTATTGTTTCTAAATGTCTATGTGTTTCCACCATAGGCTTTATTTACAAACCCCTAGGAAAGGAACAACCTACCCATCTACTCCAACCATCTTTAGAGTCTCTGCTTAGGTACCCCTACCATCTCAGGCTAGATGGGTGGCTACCTGAGAAAAGGCCTTCTCTATACTCCCTCTAAGCTGTGGAGTCTTGTGAGCAAAAATTCTACTTTGTGAGCTACTGGCATTAAAGTTGTGAGTGAGCGATTTGGCTACTGCATAAATTGGTTTGCTTTGGAGCCATCCTTCCTAAGACAAATATGTGTGAGCCGAAGGCTAAATAACCGTGAGCTAGCTCACATGATCTCAGCTTAGAGGGAACACCACTGGTGGCACCAAAACTTTGGAACACCCCTCCCGAGAGTTTTGTCTGTCTCCTTCAATTGTTGTTTTCTGCCACCAGGTGAAGATGTTTTTATTCTGTTTTGCATATTCCCAATAACTATTAGCTTCCTCCCTGGTTCTTGGGTATTATATCTGTTTACTAGCAGTAAAGCCCGTTGTGGAAATAAATACAACGAGATCTAGAAAGAGGCTCTGGGGGAGTGCTCTGGCTTTGGGCAAACAGTGTCATTTTGCTGTGGTGACCTCAGCAGGGTATAATGACAGAGTCCACTGTTTTCTCCAGAGGAACTGATCTCTGCTCCCTGAAGAGTAGTTGTAATTTTGAGTGATCTGTAGCCCTCACCTGGAGATTGGCAACAATTGTTACCCAGGATGAAATGGCTGTTTTGGAGGGTGGAGTCTATGGCATTCTACCTGTCTGAGGTCCCACCCCTCCGCAAACCCCACCCTCTCCAGGCTCCACCCCCTCAAATCCCCAGGAATTTGCCAGCCTGGAGTTGGCAACCCCATCTCCTTCCCAGCTAACCATCAACCTCCCATTATCTGCCCCTTTGACTTCAGCTGACTTCCGCCCTCCCTTCTGCAGAGCAATTGTAATTTTGAGCGGTCTCCAGCGGGGTGGATTCTGTAGAGGGCCGCATTGGGGGGGGCGGAAGGACTCAGCAGGTATAATGTCATAGGGTCTACCCTCCATAGCATCCATTTTCTTCAGGGGAACTGATCTCTGTCATCTGGAGATCAATTGTAGCAGTGGGAGATCTCCAGGTCCCACCTGGAGATTGGCAACCCTAGGGGAAAGTCTGCTGCACAGCAGGGGGTTGAAGAGAATGGTTTGATGGGTGCTGGGCCAAGATTGGCAACAATAGTTCCCCAGGAGCAAATAGCTGGGTTGGAGGGTGGAGTCTATGGCACTGTAACCTGTCTGATGTCCCCCTCTCCGGCCTCCACTCCTCAAATCTCCAGGATTTTCCATACCTAAAGCTGGCAACTTTATCTCCTCCCCTCTCAGTAGCCTCTTATTTTGCCTTAAATTGGTTTTGATGCCAGCAGAGTGAGAAAATGCCAGAGGCTCTGGGTGGGTGCCTCATCGTAAATGCACCAAACAATTCCTAAAGATTTGCCAAAACACTACTCTGTCGACAAATTGCAGCACTTTGAATTAGCACCAGAGCTTTAAGAGCTCTCCAGCTGTCACCTGGAGACTGGCAACAGCTTGTTTGGAGGGTGGGGAGTATGGCATTGTATCTGTCTGAGGTCCCCCTCTTCCTCCTCCTCCTCAGACCCCACCCTCAGCAGGCTTCATCCCTAAAATATCCTGGAATTTTCCAACCTGGAGTTGGCAACCCTATGTCCCCCCCCCAGCCTCTGCCTAGAGAAAGGGCAGTCTTTCCCTGCAGTGGGAACCAAAGCAGCTGTCATCATTCTCCTCTCCCCCTATGAGGTATGTTAAGGTTGAAAGTGTGTGAATGGTCCATAATCCCCCAGGCAGCTTTTAAAACATGATCCTGGGACCTACACACCACCAGACATTCCAACTGCCTTGCGGTGGGGGGGGAGGAGTATGAGGTGTGGAATGGAGTGAAGTCCAATCAGCTTCCATATGCAAAAGACCTTGAAGGTTCCATATGCAACTGACATTCCAACTGCCTTGCGGGGAGGGGGGGGAGTTTGAGGTGTGGAATGGAGTGAAGTCCAATCAGCTTCCATATGCAAAAGACCTTGAAACGCTGGGCGGGACTGCACAAAGCAGCCAGTCAACCCAGCCAGCGGCTTCTGACTGACAGTTCAAGCGTCCATACACTAAAGGAGTGCATTTTAGAACTTTGGCACCCACTATTCAATTATATATAAGGAGAGATATGTTTCTATTGAACTATTGTATACACACTTTATTTTAAATGTTTTTAATGTTGAAATGTTTTAATGTTTGATGTTTGCTACCTTGGGGACTCTATATTGGGTACAGAACAGGGATTGAAATGTTTTAAATAAAATATTCGCTCTGGGAAAGATGCTGTTAGGACGGCCCCATTTACTTCCCTCCCTCAGAGGCAAGATTTTCCCTCCTTTTTTCTTTCCCTTTACTAACTGAGCCATCCTAGTAATGTGTTTTCTTCGTTCCTGAAGAACTCTGGCTGTCCCAACCTGTCACAGTACAATATTTTGGCTGTGGGCTCAGCCCAGGAACCTAAAAGAAGGATCAGGAGCCCACTCTAACCTAAACAACTTAAATAGCACTAGAGGTGCTTTTGAAATCCAAAAATAACAAAACATTTTATTCAACACAGAGGGGAAAGGTCAGGTGAAATCAGGGGTTGAAATTTCTGAGGTAAAACCAGTACACACACAGACTTTAGTTCTTGTGTTTCAGGCTAATGAGACTTTCCTAAGCTATTCACAGTTACTTAAACCTTTATGTTGAGAGGCTTTTGTTACAGTGTTTTCCCAAATACTCCAATTCACTTCGAGTATTCACTGACTCTTTTGGTTTCCAGAACGCTGCCTGATACACCATTTCCAGTACCCAGACTTCTTCTCTTGAAACACCAGTACTTGTCTTGAGTTTTTAACTGACTCTTAAGGTCTCTAAAGGAAGTTTCTAACCCACCAAATCAGGGATCTCTGTACTCTTCAGAGCTAACTCCCAGTTTGACTGAGTAGGGAATTTTTCTCTCACACTCTCTCAAAGATCTATCCCCTTTCCTTGGCCCAAATGGAAGTCTTCGCCTACTTCCCAAACTTCCTTGCCAACTTTCCCTCAGTTCTCCATCTGTGTTAAACTGCTCTCAGCTAAGACTGAAATTCAAAACTGTCAATACCCGACACTTCCCAGCTAGAGCTGAAATCAGTCAGTACTCAACTCAGCCAAGGCAGAAATCTGACTTTCTCCTCAGCATGCAGCTCCCTCAAAACTGTATCTGCTCAGCTGATGCTAACGAGTCCGATTGCTTGGAGCAGCCTGTCACTCAAGGCTCTCTGTTTCTGTGAAGAATTAACCCTTCACAACCCTTCAGCTGTTCATACAGTACTTTTAGAAGTGCAGTCTGTCACAGCTGCCTTTAAGCAACTTTAGAATACTAGAACTCCCAGGTCTCCAGTTTTGTCTAGCAAATTTTTAGCAACCCCCGCCCTTAATACTGAAGGAAGTAAACAAGAAGCCTTGTATGCTTTTCACATTAAATACCAGGCAAATGTATACTCTGCTTTACAGCAGTGATACATATGCATGATACGGAATATCGAAGACACATACCTCAAAATATGAAATAAATCTGAGTACATAATACTCAAAATAAGGATTTTGAATACCAGTTCGAAAAACAGCCTCTCCTATAACAAGTCCAATACCTCCGTTCCTCTACCTTGCTTATACATGGGAAGCAACAACAGTCTCTTGAGCCCATGTCTCTGGGCTATTCATCTGCCTTGCTGCGAACACAGAAAGACTACAAAAAAGGAGCTATACAATACCAAGGCAAGCAGGAGAAGGGAAATGAAGGTTTTACCACTTATCAAAAACCAGATGTCCAACGCAGATTAATCAGACTTCACTGGTTAATCTGTTGAAGCCACTACTTTGTTAATAGCAGTGATTACTGCTTTTAGCCCTAGTATTGAAATGCCTAGCTCACAGGCAGAAGCTCAAAAATCCAAACACTATTAAACACATTTGAAAAAACCTGCTGATTTTAATGACTGTAGCTTCTCTATAAATATGGATAAATCAATCCTCAGCTACCTACTGAAACCATACAGCACATAATTTATAAAGTTGAGGCCATGATTACACTTTTGTAAGTTAGACATATTTGGATGCTAAATTACTATGATAAAAATCTCAAAAGGATTTTTCACATTATAAAAGGTACGTATCTTCACAGAAAACATGTGTGACCCAGCTTCTGTTCACCACTAATTGTTAACACACCAGGTGTATTTCATATGAAGGCTACATATATATTTAACCTACTGGGATATGGATCAGTGCAGTAACAGACAGTAACAGACAATATCAACAGACCTCTATTAAGACTCCTACACAATATATACCTCAGTGTGTATCTGGAATAGCCCTGAGAACCGAAGTTGGGCAGATGTCTTACGAAGCAAAGGTCTGGGGAAGAGCATTCAATTTGAAAAGTAGGACTCTAAAATCAAACCCAGATCTAAACCTCCTTGGACTAGTTAAGTTGGACCACCACACAAGTGATTGGGACAGATTATTGGACCGTAAAGTATTATGTCTGGGCGTCACCCATGATGTGATAGAAGTCACAAGTAGATAAGAACTGTCACAGTTTGAGAAACTTTGACTACGAGAGCACATTGATTAGAGCCCACAGAGTATGCTCAGCCTTTTCAGTAGGCATTCAGACTCCACCAACAATGCCAAACTACTTATCAGAGATCATTCTTCCAAGTATAGAAGGGCAATCATGCTAGTGCGCCTGAATGCCCTACCTTCAGCTGTGATGTCAAGAAAATTTAATGAGACTTCATACTCAGATAGACTCTGTAATTGCGGCAGCAGTAAAATTGATTCTGTGGATATTTTGCTTGATTGTCCCAAATTTTCAGCTCTAAGAGATGAGCTGATCTCCTCTTTATTTAATCAGGACTGCCTCTCTCCAGAAATAAAATCATCCTGGTTACTTAGAGACAAAAACAAACCAACTACTCAGCGTGTGGCAACATTTCTAGCAGCCGCTATCAAATCATATGACAACTTTTGTGGCAGCAACCTTTACATTCTTTCATGTTTTCCTGTGGAACGAGGTTTATTGTGAGATGAGGGTTTGCTCTTTATGACTCCAGTTGCAAAAACAGTAAAGACAATAAATAAATGTAACCCTGCAGTTCTAACACAAATGCTTTTCTGAGGCTCAACACTCAATCTGGTTAATGTCAATATGAAGATTCTGGAATTCAGGAGAGGAATTTCACTCAGGAGACTCCAGTTGAAATCACGTACAAAGACTGGATATTTCTGTAATGAATCTGGGTCCCCATGCCACCAAAGATAAACGGCCTCCCCTTTCCTAGGATGAATGGAGCAGCTTTTAGGCCTCAAGACAGACTCTCCTTCACACACAGGTACCTGGGCCTTGCTGTAGGTTTTTCCCTCTGGGTTCCACATATTCTCCAAGCCTAGAACTGGGCCTGATAGAATTGGAGGGAACACATAAATCAATCACTGCTGAGAAGGCAGAGCCTTGAGAGAGTTCACATAAGACACAGCACAGGGAGGGAGGTTGTTCACTCCTAAAACTGAGTGGCAATGAGGCTGCTTTCAGAGGGAGCTGATCCCTCACCCCAAGGTGGAGGTGAGACTGACCTGAATGAGATCAGGTGAAATAGGCTTAGGAATACAGTAAGGCAGTTGCCTTAGGGAACGTTATTCTTTTCCATCTGACTTCTTCCTGTGGCAGTTTTGCCCTGTGTGTTTCTAGCATACCTCGGGTAATTCTTGTCCATTTTCACTACTATTATTTTATTAGTCACAGTATTTGGCTAATAAATTAATATGGGTCCTTTATGCTTTACACTTCAGGGCACTCTCCAACTAAAGAGGGAGCTGGTGGGGGACAGGGAGGGTGTTCACACGCAGCTTTGCTAGCAGCCAAAAGTGACAAAATGCAGAGATGCATTTTTATTTATTAAAATATTTATATACCACCTTTCCCCCTGCAAAGGGTCTCAAGGCAACAATATACGCATTTATCCTTCCAAGGAAGATTAGGCAATAAATTTGCTATAGCTCTTGGACTTTTTAAATTGTGAATAGTGTTTTTTATGTGCCCATATATCAAGTGTTAATTGCTATGTCTTGACTTCTCCATCTACAGTGTTTATGCCAAGTTAGGTAATGTGCTTCTGTGTACAAGAGCAGCATCTTGGTACTCTGAGTCCAACTGGGATTGTCCATGAACTACACTTTTAAAAGCCTCCCTCAACTCCCACCTCTCTCTGTTGCTCTTACTTGCCACTCTAGCAAGCCTTCCACTCCCCCTGCACTCAACAAAGTATATCATACATCATGATAATCCTAGGAAACATTTTAATGTTGCAGTATATAATTCCAATTTTAACTTGGAAGAAATTTATGACTGAATATTTCTACTGCTTGGTCCCAGTGAAAGTGCCCCATGTAAGTATATTCAAAAACATTTATCTCTACTGCCTGTGAAAGCATCCTCCTTGAAGATTCAGACACAGTTCGGCCTCTGTACATATACTGCCTTCCTGAAACGATTTTTAACTTCATAACAAGCTTCCCAACTCTGATTCACTTATTTTGGGTTGGCTGTGGAAATCATGCAAGCCAGAATAGTTTCGTTTCTGTTCTTTACAAAAATGCTTCACTGTTTTCTATTAACGACTACATAGTACTAATTCTTCCTCTGTACTTGCAGAAACTTCAGTGGGAACTAAATAAGGGAAAGTGCACTTTAACTGAGCTAACGATCTTAAGAACATTATTTAAGCACCAAACAAAAGAGAAGAATTCCACATATACCCGCAGACATGCAGAACAAACATTGAACTTTTCAGCACTGCTGTTACACAAGTCAAAAGTTTAATCCTAGAATAATGAATCTGAAAGGTACTTAAATGTCGTAAGTGATTTTACATGACCAAAATCGTGCTGTGATCTGATCTGAATTAGATTAGTTTGCCAATGGGAATGGTGCCATAGTTTTTTCGTATCTTATTTCAAAGTACCAACTACAACTTTCACACAACTACAACTCGCTTCAACTATCAAATCAAAACTAATCTCTGCACTAACAAGACATACACAGTAACAATATTTATGAAGGCATTGTTGTGGCTCGAAAAATCCTGTGTGCACAGTCACCTAAAAATGTTATGCTGGCATGAAACAACTCTTTGAAGTCAAACCAACCAAAGCTTATTAAAAGCACAAGCCAAAGACCATGCTGCTTTGTAGAAAGTGATATATGAACCTACACAATATTAAGTTCATTTGCACCTGGGACCTCCCTCAATGTGGATGAAAATGGGGTAACAGATATGGCTCAGGGAGACCTAAAGTACAGAGATTTTTTATGCCAATAAAGGTGTTGTATTTGTGTACAGAGATTTTACTTTCTGGTTTTACTTTCTGCCCAGGGAGTGTTAAAGTCAGGAGGCACAAAGAAGTGTACTAGTTCGAGGCTTTTGCTTCTCTCACATTTCAGATAGAACTCAAATTTCAAAAATCAGATGAGCCATCTGACAATAACCCTTGCTAGTGATCTTCATAGGCACAGACTAAAATTCAGATGTCATCAATTAACATCTGGAGAGTTCTTACATTTTCGAGATGGGTGATTCATCAAGCACTACATTCCTCTGCAAAATTAACAAAAGGGCCTGGCCACTTTTTTTTTTTGCTTCCAGGTAGCCATACCGGGATACATAATGTAGTATGAGAAGCCAGGAGTCTGCGGATAGCAATCCTGTGGAGAAGCATTCTCTGGGATTTGTGGGGGATCTGGGTATGCTTGGTAAGGACAGAAGGCGATCCCTTCTCATGCCATCTAGCTAACGTGATAATGAAGCCCTGCCACTTTTCTAGGGAAGGGGGCAAGGACTTCCCATGTTAGGAGAAGGGGATGAAATTCGCTCCCCCCCCCCCCCCCTTTAAGCTTTAAGGCAAGCACTCACAATGCCACTGCTGCCTACATTCACTTGGATGCCGGATCACCTCACTGCAGTACCTGGAAAACATGCTGATTTGTTGCTGGGAACCAATAGCTCAGCCCAAGGAAAACTAATTAGCTAAGTAGCACCAAGGAGATACAGTCCTAATGAAGTCAACATAATTACTTCTGGTGTAAAAGTGAATTGGTTCTCATCATATTTTTCCAATGGAAAGGATTTCAGCAGAGAAGTAGCAACGTGCCATTCTGCATTCAGTGAAAACAGCCAAAGGCAATTTTCAGTTGGGATACCAAAGTTCAGTTTGTGTGAGATATTGGTATTTTCCTACTTCTACAAACTGTTGTAAAACTTTTCCCAGACCACTTCCCATCCCTGTTTGTCTGGTCTCGATCTAGATATTATTAACCAATAAGGAAGTTCCTAGTCTCCTCTAATAACAGCCTTCCAATCAAGGGCAAGACTGAGCAGAACCTGCATCACAGCCATTTGGACTATGGCTCTGGAGAATGAGGAACCCTCTTAGGCCTGACCTTGTAGACCACATGTAGAAAACAGACATTTTTTTCTTAGACCTGTCTTTCAAGTATAGCTGGTAAGGGTCTCAAAATATGATGTTTGAGCCTCCAAAAAGCATATGCAGCTTGCAGCATGCACTTTGAAAAGAGGCTGTTCAGTGTGTGCCAGTGTGGGAGGGCCTGGAGATCAAGTTGCTAAAACCTGAGAAAACACAGCAAAAGGGAGATGGCATGTACAGAGGTCCTTATGATATACATGTAGTCCCTCTACCTAATCCAGTCATATTAGAAGTATTTTGAAAATAATATGGATTTTGGTTGCTGAAATGCCGGCTTCTAAATCTGAAGTAGCAGTTGGGTAACTCAAACCATGCTGTACTATCCTCTAGCATACTACAATCAACTAACACAATGTCTGTTTGTTTGTTTTTTACTTTAGTGTATCCAAAACCAAAATGTGAAGTGCAGACTGAACCCATTTTAAGAAATTACTACCTGTACACCTTTAAAAAGAGTATTTTAAAACCACTCACCAGTTCCTATATAAGATTTGAAGCGTCCTGACAATCTGTCAACAAAGGCACCTAGAAGATCTAATCCAAGTAATGACACCTATGGAAATGATAAGAAATGTTAAAAATGCAGGATCACGTGATCGGTTTACACATCACAGTCAGGTTCACACAACTATAACCTTTTAGGATGGAAAATCAGACAGTAATTCTAGCTAAGGCTGCCTTTGATCCACCTTTACATTACAGACAAACCAAGAACAGGTTTAACATTTAGTTGGTACCTGCTTCTGTCATTCAGCTACATAGCATGCACTGCAGAAACATTGTGAAGAACAGTGCTTGGCTTCAGCCCCTCAGTTCCTAATCCTGGGGAATATATACAATTTGGGGATGGGGGTCTGAAAGCTGATTTTACATGCTATGAATTTAAAGCAGGTACAAGCTAAACAAAGCAGGTACAAGCTAAATTTGCTTCTATTGTAAAGCAGGCTTCACTCACACCAGGCCATGACTTGGAAGCCAATATCAAGAGGTCTGTCTGCATTACAGCATAACAACAACTGGGCCATCATAGGCTAACCTCAGAGAAGGCTTCTGTTTTATACCTCAAATTCACTTTTTATTTCCAAATAGCAGTGTGTTTTGGTATTGCTTGGATTATGCAGATATTCCATCATGAGGCATTTTTATTCCCCCACAACTCATTTTTATTGCCTATGCTCTAATTTAGAACTGCAGAAGCTCTGTTGAGCTTTTCTCTATAGTTTGAACACAGAATCACACAGAGTCCATCCTGTCCTTCAGCTGGCAGAGAACAGAAGTTTAAGAGACAGAAGGGCTGCTGAAGCTATTTGGAAATATGACTGCAGTAAGCAGAGAGTGAAAAACTAATTGAGGTGATAAAGTGGTAGGAATTTTGGAAAAAATCTTGAGCACACATAAGCAATTTAGCATTGCAGTTGGCCATGCCAGCAAGAGTCACTCTTTTTTGGATTATAAGATAACAGATAATAGTAATAGAAGTGCTCCCTGGACAAGATTCAACAGTTTTCCTTATCAAACATAAGTTTTATTTCCTTTTAATTAGCAGATGGGACATTTAAGATAAGCACACCATGTATATCAGGGGTGTCAAACATACAACCTGTAGGCTGGAATGGACCCATCCAGGGCTCTTATCCAGCTTGTGAGCAACTAAGAATGTAAGAGAAGTCAATGTTGGATCAGGCCAATGGCCCATCCAGTCCTACACTCTGTCACACAGTGGCCAAAAATACCAGGTGCCATCAGGAGGTCCCCCAGTGGGGCCAGGACACTAGAAGCCCTCCCACTGTTCCCCCCAAACACTAATAGCCACTGATGCTCCATATGTTTATCCAATTCCCTCCTGAAGCCATCATTACCTTTATTGCCAGATGACAGAGGCTGTGCATTTTGTCCCTGTGTACTGTCCCAGTGCTAATGAGCAATGGGTGATGGAAGCAGGAGGATGGGAATCAGGGAGATACTTTATGGAAATACTGTAAAGAGTGTTAACGTTTTAAGCCTGTTGTATTTTGTGTAAAAAATATTAATTGGGTTTGCCTATGTCCTCTATAAAGTTTTTATTTCCTGTACTTGGCATTATATTTTATGACACACATGGCCCGACAAAGTAACACTTATGTCAGATCCAGCTCTTATAACAAATGAGTTTGACACCTCTGATGTACATTTATGTTTGCACAAAACACAGCCATTTTTTTTATCATGAAAGGAAAAACAAAACTACCATATGTGAAAGGGACATATTGTCCAGGTACCCTGCCCCTCAAACACAACTTCGCAAAGCAGAGCTGGTTAAATCACACCCCTCCACACAAGCCATTTCATTTTTCGACACCAGGGTTGCCACAAGCAGAAAGCACACAGGGAACACCATGACAAATACGTACTGGGAAAGGAGGAGGGAAAGAAGCTGGAACCAGTCCAAAAGTGGGACCAAGCAAGCTGAGAGGAGGGTGAGAAAGGAAGCTGGAAGATTTTATGTCTTTTAATTGTATTTATGCTTTGATTGTTAGCCGCCCTGAGCCCGCATCGCGGGGAGGGCAGGGTACAAATGAGATAAATAAATAAATGGCGCTGGAACTTCTATACTTTATAGGAGAAGAAAGGGTGTATGTGTGGGAGAAGTAAGAATAACCTCCTTGTCTTGGAGAAGCTTAGGTAGCTGCTCTGAGGATGCTGAGAAAACCTCAGCAAAAGCTAAGGAAACAAGACTTTGGCCTTCCTCTGCCACCTACTGGCTTGTCAAGGAATAATACATCAGCTAAAAAACATTAACAGCATAAACGTCCTCCTTTGCTCCTGGAAGGTTGCGCAGTGTGACATAAGCATGTATCTTCCTATCTGTTTACAGGAGAATGATCAGATCTACTTAGCTTCAGTAATGCTGCAGCTTTAGATGCTCCCAGCCCATTCAACTGGCTTTTAATATCACTTATATATTTATGTTTTATTTTATTTACTTTATTTATACTCCGTTTTCCTCACCGAGACTCAAGGTGGATTACACAGTGTAAATCAATACAATGATCAGGATGAAACATCTAATAAGCAATGTAATAGAGCTAGGATTGTAGAACTCAGAAACAAAGCAAATATCTGAACAAAGCATATTCAACACAATTGAAATAAATACACAATTTTTCGCCTGACAGCAGGCCTCTAAAACTTGCAATTAGAGAACAATTAAGATAAGATTTTAACATACATATAAAGGGCCTCTGTTGGTTTAGATTCTCACTTTGTTCCAGGCTCCAGATAAGGGAGAGCTGCACACAGCTATGGGAACTGTTCAGTCACAGCTGCGTTATCAACAAAGCAAGGTGGTCAGAAGCATTTAGGGAAAATCAATTAGGCCATTCTTTATTATACGCACAGGGTATTCACACCCATATGCTCCTGGCTTATGTGCATTATATGTGAACAATTAAGCCTTACTGTTTACCTGATAAGGTGGTGTTTGAGGAAGAGTTTCTGGAAAATGAAAAGGACTTCAACAGAAATGTTTAACAGCAGAGGAAAATTTTCAAGAGGTGGGTAGGCAACATTTATATGCAACTCAACTTATTCGCAACAAGCTCAGCCTGCATGCATGGATTAGCCTGTTATTACTGGGTTACCACCTATGCAATTATTTAGAATATGTCATAAACTATTCTGCCTATGGAACCAGGAAGAAATATATTTCTTATGCTACAATTTCAGGGAGGAGGACAGGATAGAAGTGAGGAATGTCTCTTCCTAGAATAAAGACTACAACGGTTCTGGGACATGATTCTAAGAACATACCACCCTGCTGTATCAAACCAGCACTCCATCCAGTCCAGCATTCTGTTTCACACAGTGAATGATGCCTCCAAGCACTGGTCTTACTGCCTCTGAATGTAGACGTTTCTCTTTAATCATCATACCTAGGAAGCACTGATTGACCTTTGCCTTCATGAATCTGTCCCTCCCCCTACAGCAGGGCTTGACAAATCCCAGGCACCAGGTCCCCAGTGAACCTAGTATTTTTAGCAATTATTCTGTATAGTGTCTCTCAATAAGAAGTCTCATTGGAATATATTTTACTGTATGGCATAAAAATACATGTGCATGATGTTATTGTCATTGCTTGCTTATATGTTAGCTTTACAACATTCAACAGTGATGAATTAGTTAATATCTTAACCAGCTGCTTTCTATACTGGCTTCAATATTCAATTATATGGCACTTCTGAAATAATAAAGGAACTATCAGAAATAGAGACAAAGTGTAAAGAGGTTGGGATTAGGTTTTGTGGCACCAATAATTTGAAAATATGATAATTAACATATAAAAATCTGAAGAATGGGGAAAAAAGTCTAGCTCCTAAATGTTTTGGGATTGGCTTTTAGAAAATTTGTCAAGGCCTGCCTACAGCTATGTGGGCTAAATGATATGCACAATATAGCACTAGGTTTGCTTTACGAACACCATGGTGCAACTGCTGCCACTATATGAGCACTAAATCTACTTACCATTACATACTTCCAGCCACTACACAAAGCACACTGCATCACCTAACAGCTACAGCAAAGCAATACAATACAGCCACATATGTTTCAGTTCTTTGGACAGATTTACCTCTGAAAAGTAAGGCAGTCTCAAAACTGCAGTTCATATCTAAAGAAGTAAACAAACAGATAACTACGCAACACTTTAGCAGCTATTGGCAGAACATTAATTAGTTTTTTCTTAATTTCAGGTACACCATCTGTAGGCCAAAGGTGGAGCAAAATCAATGCCAGGTCGTATGGTAAGTTGTAACCTGTTAAAGCGTGGATATTTTGAATAATTTCCAATACTGAGCAACAAATGGACAATCCCACCATACATGTATGTACGATGCTTTCTCACCACATCGCTTCCAACACAGTGGTGAGGTATTTGTGTATATATGTGCCAATTTTACAGGTGTAAGGTACCATCTGTGTAGCACTTTCATCGCTGATTCCGGAATATTGAGGGAGTTCGATATTTTTTGCATGCGTTTTCTAGATGTCTTCCCATTGATCGTCTGTCAAGCATCTTTTAATGTCTTTGCGCCATAGGTCCTTATAGCTAGGCGGTTTATTTGACTTCACTTCCAGGAGTTGTTTGTAAATCTTGGAAATTAACCCTTTCTTAGGTTTGTTTTCTTTTAATAGTCTTTCATAGTTGGTACGTGGCTCATAAAGATTTAACTTGAGTTTACTATCCTGGAACAGATGTTGTACCTGCATATATTCCATCCATGGCAGTTTGCAACCACCCTTCTTTTCCAATTCAAATTTGGACAATAGCTTGCCCTTGGCCGCAATGTCAATTGGTCTCATCAAATTCGCTGTCCTCCAGTTATGGAAGGAGTTCGATTCCAATGTGGGTGGGAACCAGCTTTGTCCAGTGAATGTACTTAATGTGGAAGGAGAATTGGTTAAAAGGGATCTGTTAGCAAACTAGATTTTCAATGTGGTTTTCAAGTACGGGTTGGATATCCTTTTCAACATCGAACGATGGTTTGTTGTCCACAGAATCTCTCTGAAGTCACTTTGTGGTATCGAATTCAGTTCTATATGATGCCAGTCCAGCTCTACTGATTGGTGGTATTGGCGAATTAGATTGGCTAGTTGCGACGCTAAGTAATATAATTGAAGATCTGGGATTGCAAGCCCTCCCTTTTGAAGGGGTTTTATGATAGTTGCAAATTTAACTCTGGGACGTTTGAAATGCCAAATAAAGTTTGTAAGGTTTTTCTGCCATTTTGTTAGCGAGGAATTAGGGAGATTTATCGGGAGAGCTCTAAAACAGTATAAATATTTAGGGAAAATAAAAGATTGAATTGTCTGAATGCAGTCTAGCCATGATATCGCCTTATCATTCCACTTCCGTAGCAGGTCAGACGCTTCGGCATTGATTGCTTCATGGTTGAGTTTAATTAAATCTGCAGGGTTTAGCGGCAATTTAATTCCCAGATATGATATGTAGTTCTTTGCCCATTGAAACTGGTATGTCATTTTGAGTAGAGATGTAGTAGCTTGGTGTAGTCTTATCGGGAAAATGATAGATTTCGTGGAATTGATTTTCAAACCTGCCACTTCTCCAAATGATGTTAAGGTCTGTTGGATTACTGGAAGAGTTGTTAGTGGTTCTGTGACGTAGATCATGAGGTCATCGGCGAAAAGGCTCACCTTGAATTCTTTACCACTAATGCTGTGACCTTTAAGTTAAGAATTGTTTCTTAGAGCTTGAGCTAAAGGTTCCATAGCCATTGCGAACAGTAGTGGCGATAGTGGGCAGCCTTGCCTAGTGCCCCGAAATATGTTTATGTTAGCTGATCTGTCGCAGTTTATTAAGAGTGTAGCTTTAGGTTGATGGTCTATAGCTGAAATTGTTTTACTGAACGCAGCTCCAAAGTTCATCTGCTGCATGATTGATTTCATATAGTTGATTTCTAAGGTATCAAAGATTTTTTCAATATCCAACATCAGAATTAGTGCCTTGCCTGTGGACGTGCCTTGCCTTGATGTATGATGTTCAGTGTTTTTCTGATGTTATCCGTAATGTCTCTTGCAGGGATGAACCCTGTTTGGTCACCCAAGCCATGGGATTGACCACTTTAATAATGGACAGGCCCAGAAGAGGAAGTAAAAAGGCAAATTATAGCAACCACCTAAAACCACTCCAATGTATCGATTACATGACTCCTTGAGGGCTTGAATGATGACAGGCCCATTTTTACTTAACAGGCACTGACTGTGCAATTCTATAGAGTTACTTTAGCCTTACCTTATAAGAACATAAGAGAAGCCAATGTTGGATTAGGACAATGGCCCATCTAGTCCAACACTCTGTCACTCAGTGGCCACTCAGGTGCCATCAGGAGGTCCATTGGTGGGGCCAGGACACTAGAAGCCCACTCACTCCCACTGTTCCCCCCCCCCAAGGAGCAAGAATACAGTGCATCACTTGCCCCAGACTGAGAGTTCCTGTCTAAACCTTGTGGCTAATAGCCACTGATGGACCTCTGCTCCATATGTTTATCTAATTCCCTCTTGAAGCTGTCCATGCTTGTAGCTGCCACCACCTGCTGTGGCAGTGAATTCCACGTGTTAATCACTCTTTGGGTGAAGTACTTTCTTTTATCCGTTCTAACCTGACTGCTCAGCAACTTCATTGAGTGCCCCCGAGTTCTTGTATTGTGAGAAAGGGAGAAAAGTACTTCTTTCTCTACCTGCTCTATCCCATGCATAATGTCACCCCTCAGCCATCGTCTCTCCAAGCTAAGGAGCCCCAAGCACTTTAACCTTTCTTCATAGGGAAAGTGTTCCAACCCTATAATGTATGCTATTATGCTGTTTTAATTGTTAACTGCCTTGGTGGTCCTGATTGGGCAGAAAGACAGGATATAAATGTCGTAAATAAAATAATCTCTCTAATTGGATTGTTCATCTAAAGCAGCCACCAGGAAACAATAATGGAGCAGCTGAAACACAAAATCCAGGGACTAGGTCCTGAAACAGCTCTATGCCCATATCCACTTAGGTAACTAGCCCTTCCCTGGAGGGCCCATTCACTTGCTCATCCTTCAATGGGATATATGCCAGATCCTGACAATTATGCCTTTCTGCACTATATATATAACAAACCTGATACATAATGGCAATGTTCAGAAGCCAGTGAGAGAGTTAATTTTCCAGAATGCATTACAGCTAACCTGAAAGTCACTGAACATCATGACACTGCTGACTTTAGAGTTCATTAGCAGACTTGATTCTACTGTTTTACAATTTGAGACCACATATTTCTTCCCCACTATCACTTTTAAACTATTGCCAATAACTATGGTTGTAAATTGTCACTTCCCTTAGCTTGTACTCAGTTAATATTTTGCACAGAAAGGCATTGCTTTCCTTGGTGCTTTGACCACATTGTTTACAGTTTGCTCCCAATTTCCTGACACATTATAGCTGCAAATGAAAGTAACAGTTCATCCATTTGACACAGAATCCTCTCCACAAAAGCTTAGACCACAATAAATCTGTTATTATAAGAGAACATAAGAACATAAGAGAAGCCAATGTTGGATCAGCCCAATGGCCCATCTAGTCCAACACTCTGTCACACAGTGCCCAAAAATACCAGGTGCCATCAGCAGGTCCAGCAGGGGGACCAGGACACTAGAAGCCCTCCCACTATTGACCCCCCCCCCCGAAGCACCATATCCTTAAAGGTTCCCTAAGATTCTTGATTGCTTCTACAGAACACTGATAGGAAACACATGAACTAAAACATGGCAACAATGTAAACATGATTTGGGGAAAAATAATCTCTTTTTATTAACTTTCTGTCTTACTGCTGCACTCAGAATGATAGCGACAACATATGAAACATGCTTTGTTAGTCAATATCCAATTAATGTGGATACTCCACCATTTCTAGTTCCATTATGACTGCCACAGGTAGAGTGGATGTATATTTATATACACACAAGCTGTTCTGAAATATCTGCACAACACTACACAGTAGACTCAAACACTTGACCAATGTAAGAGTTTAAAGGACTGGTCAAATTAAAATTTATCTCATATATATATAAATCAGATCTATGCAATCCTCATAAATTTCAAAACAAGGATTCAGTGATGCTTCTCTGAAAGATTTTTAGTTGTTTACTGTGAACATATTCACCAACTACCAAGAATAGTTTAGCAAATTAGCCTCTGCCAGTGCTTAGGCTGTTTCATGGTGGTGCCGGCATTCTGGGATGGCCTCTCTGATGATGTAAAGGGGGCATCCTCTGTGTTATACTTCCAGAAGCTGTGCAAAGCCAAGTTACAAAAACGAGTATTTAACTGGTGGTCAGACACCAGTTTTGTTTTGGACAGCACTTATTTGGCTGGACAGCTACTTTTCTGACTTAATCTTTGTATGACACCTAAAAGAATTTTTTTATATATATAATTTATCTTTTATTCCTCCAGCATTCAAGTCCCATAATCTTCTCCAAGAAGGTACTATAATGTATTTAAGCTCTGGTGCCCCGCTTCTGCATATCCCTTAAAGTACTGGACCCTCTAATTTATGCTGGGTATTTCTGGGAATCCAGGTCTCAACTTTTAATATCATATCTAGCAGATGTAGGACAATGGGTTTCTTTTCTTCCTCCTCCAGCTGAGCTTCTGCTTGGCCTCGGGTTGTGGCTCTAGTGCCTGGATTTTGGAAACAGGTGAGAATTTTAACAAGGACAATTAGATTCTTGAGAAACTTTTTATGACCTGGGCAGCCAGGTGCTGGGAATTTTTCCAGCCCTATTTCAGTCATATCAAAAGCATAAAAGATTTGGGGATCTCTGATTGTGCAAGGAACATTCAGCCTTGGCACAGGATTTATCGGATGGTTTTAGCCAGGTAAATACTTAATTTTACCGCCACAGGAAACTTTTTTCCTCCCATTTTGAAAAAACATATTGGCCCCATTTTATACATTTGCACTTTAAGTTATATGTCACTACTTCAGAGAACTACTTGAGGAGGCTCACAAAATAAAATTCATAACCATTAAAACACAGAAGCAAAAATATCAGAAGCACAGAAGTTGTATTTTCATGTTTCAATACCTACAATTCAATCCATCTAATACTCAAGTTGCACTTAACCAGTGCATTGGCACCTTTCCATTCTTTTTACTACATACCAGTCTTTTCCTATACAGCCTGCCTTCCCACTCAACTTTTTTTCAGTCATGTCTGTATCTTAAGAAGGTGACACACAAATTCATCCCCCAGAACTCAGTGAACTGATACCTCTGTAGCCTGTGGAGCACGACTGCCACCAGATGACAGGAGCGTAAACTGGCTGCCGTTAAAACACTGCGGAATAACCTACTAAAGCAGGCAAACCTACATCCTCAGGTTTGCTACCACGGTCTCTAAAGTTTAAAAAGACCCCACGTATGCTTTCACATCTCGTGGCTCAATAACTTTTTCCTGTATGTCAGTCAAGACAAGTCTTCATAGATAATTTAAAACATGAGTCATTATGGGTTTTCTGAAAGATCATAAGCAGAACTATGCTCGCATAAGAGGATCACAAAATAAGTCTCCTACTGGGACTATTACAGAGCAAATCGAATAATGCTTTCTGGGAAGTAAGCTGCACAGAATAGAGCCGAGCAGGGTTCCAAGTAGTGCTGCTTAGGACAGCTCTCTTTAAATATCACATCAGTTAACAATAAAATGACTACCCACAACAAACATTTATTTCTATAACTCAAAGGACAATCTGTCTTATTAAGCAACACCAAAAGGTACTTAAATTGCAATTAGCGTGAGTGGACTTCCAGCTGAATCCTAAGCATATTGATTCATATTTATTCACAAAGTTAAATGGGATCTAGTTTTAAAGAAGTCTGCACGGAGAGGAATCTGTATGCAATAATGTGCAGATTTTACATTCATATCCTGCTCTTCTTCCCACCTCATTGGAAGTATATTGAAAAGCAGGCAAACAAAAATAGAAATTACAAGCTATACAACCATTTTTTTTAAAAAAGCCTCAGTATTTAAATATGCTGTTCTCAAGGCTTTGTGAAAGGGCAAACACCAGAGGAACACAAACCAAGGCTACATCCAGAACATGGACCTGTCCCCCACCCATGCACACATTCAGAAACAGGCATCATCAGCCTTACCTTATAATTGCTAGAGTTAACCCATCCCGTTAATTCATCAATCACTTTATCAAGGCGTTGCTGATCCTGCTCGATGTCAGAGGACGCATCCGGATCATTCAGGTACTCCAGAAATTCTTGGCCGACTTGCATCCTGCGGCCCACATCTTTCTGCTGCACCTGATCACAGAAATAATCCATCCGGCCCAACTCCATCGTTGATTACTCTGCAAGTTTTCAGTGAGGAGAGGGGTAAAAAAAAAAACAAAAAAAACCCCCGATGTGTCCCCAGCCACTCGGAAATGTCCCCACGAAGAAACCCCCAACTGCACGGATTCAGGTATCCAGGAAAGTTCCCCTTCTCTTCCCCTCCAGGAGTCTGACCAGCAGGAAGAGGGGTGAAGTCGCTTTTCCCCTGAAAGATAACCCTAAAAAATTCAAAAGCAGGATCTGATTGGGGGTGGAATTAAGTAATCTTAAAACACCCAAACAATAAAGTCTCCAGTGATTGCCGGGAAGGAGGGACGGGGAATCCCGTAAGGCTGGTCAGGATGTGTGTTCAGGAGGGAGGCCGGCGCGCGCGTCACTGTCTCCGTTCTCCCCTTCATGAACCTCCTTCCGAGTCTTGGTGGCCGGCAGCTTCTGAGGCACTTTTATCACCGGGGGCGGCCAAAGGCGAAGGGCGCCCCTCAGAGGCTGGGCAGAGGACTGCGGCCGCCGGAGCGCCTGGGTCTCCCGACGCCCCGCAGAGCCTCTCACCGCCGCGGGGAGAAGCAGCCGCTCTGCCTGAGCAGGGGAAGCAGGAAGCGGCCGGAGCCTCGTCGGTGCCGCGGCGGAGGAGGAGGAGGCGGAACTTTCATACTCCCCGCGCCAGCCCCGAACTGGGCGCGGAGGAGGACAAGGACGGCGCACGGGGCCGGGGGGCTGCAGTGAGAGAGGGGCGGCTCAGCCCGCGCCGGTTCTGTCCCTCGAGGAGGAGGCGGAGGCGGCGACCACTCCGTCTTGGGGAAGTTGCGTCCACTTCGACTCGGCGCCAGCCAGCCAGCCACACAGCCAAGGGCGTCATTCACCCTGGGGACGCCCCGCCTTTTGCTTCCCCCTCGCGCCGCCGCGCACGCGCCTCCCCTCACACCAACCTCAGCGACATGTAAACGGCTCCACTTCTGGGGTCCTTCCCCCCCCCCCACCTTCCGTGCCCAATTCGACTTCCTTCCACTTTTTGCGCATGTGTGGAACTGCGACGCGCCTCCCTTTCCTTGTGTTTGAGTTGTGTGCGCGTGCACTCGCGCTTGCCCGCTCTCTTGAAAGCGCGCATCCGGCTCAGAGCACCGCCCCCCCCCCACATATCATAGAGCGTGGCTAGAGCGGCAGGCTAACTACCTAGCTTCCGCTTGGGGTTTTCGCTGTAGGAGGCGTGGAGGGGGGAAAGAGGCTTGAGGTTGATCACTGAGGCGGGTGTAGGTTCGTTGAGGGTGGGGGCCATTGACCCAGAATCCCATTCGCTACATCCTGAGAGAATGCTCAAGGGAAACTTTCGAACGTTCACAATTTCCTCGAGAAATCGCACCTGTGTTGGACAGAGTGTTATGTCTTTTTTGTTTGCTTGCTTTCTGGAAGAGTTCATACGCTGCTGTCCCACCATAGCTGCGCTAAGCCCTTGATTTCCTCCGTGTTTCCCAAGGGAAGCGGCCACTCCTGCTCCTCTTCTGGGGCGGGTGATAATAGCATCCAAAAAAAGAGAGGAAGCCCTGTCTTCAGTCAATGAAAGTGTAACTCTGTTTCAAAACAAGGAAGGTGCGCATGCGCCGAGTGACCGCTACTGCGCCTCTTCAAGCACCGCATTGCCTCCGGGCTCCTTCAACCAATCATATCGTGCATAGAAGAGAGGGCGCGCCTCTTTTAGGAGTCTACTGCGAGGCCTGTCTACATGATATATTTTTAGGCAATGAAAGTCAATGCAAAGTGAACCAGAATAAGAATAGCAAAATGTAGGTATTCAGTTGTAGCTTCTTGGCGGTTTGGAGACTCTTCGAAAGATTTTTTTTTGGAAGGAGCCCACGTTTTCAGGCGCTTTAAGTAAACAGCCCTCAGGGTAGGTCGATTTTTGAACTGAACACTCGCAGGCTCCTCCTAGCCAGGTACGCGCGTTTGGGGTTTTGTGCGCGTATTTAGTGTTGAGTGGACGAGGAGGACGCTTCGGGTGTCTTGAAAAACTGCAAGGCTTTTAGGACACGTTTGTTTCAGTGGAAGCTAGTTGCATTTCCCCCCCACCCCCTTTGGCGTGGTTGGAATGTGATAGGACAGAAGGATTTGTTAATTTATCTGCCAGGAATAGTGGTTGCAACCAGTACTTTTTGGTTTTTCTTTAAACAAGTGCTAGTACTTCTACTGCAGATCCCCACTAGGCTGTTCTCTTTCTCTGATTGATCAAGGCAGGCTGGGGCACAGGGATCAGGACTTGGGAGAGCCTTACTGCCATTAACACACATACAAAGCCCTTATAACCAATAATTATAGGTTCAGGTAGGTAGCCGTGTTGGTCTGAAGCAACAGAACAAAGTTTGAGTCCAGTGTCACCTTTAAAACCGACAAAGTTTAATTCTCTGAGCCCCGGGATGGTGGCCTTGGAGTCCTAGGGGTAAATTCCACCTCTTGCGTCTGATGCATCACACGCAAGAGGTCATTCTGGCTCCCCCAGGTCTTGTTAGGGGCTCTTTAAAAAGTTATGGCTGCCGCCAGGGGCGGCAGCGGTAACCGCGGCGGCAAAGGGGG
>NW_015161413.1:959088-959817 GCF_001447785.1 Gekko japonicus | reverse complement strand
GCGCCGGAGAAAATAAGGGGGGCAGGGGGGGGGGGGGGGGGGGAGGGGGGCAAAACGTCCCCCCGCCTCTCTGAGCCCTGAGGTGGCCTTGGAATCCTAGGGGTAAATTCCACCTCTCGCATGTGATGACACGAGAAGTCATTCTGGCTCCCCCAGGTCTTGTTAGGGGCTCTTTAAAAAGTTATGGCTGCCGGCGGCAGCAGCAGCAGTAACGGCAGCGGCAATGGCAGCGGGGGGGGAGGGGCGTGAAATGTTCTGTTGCCATGCAAGCCTATCAGTGTGTTTTTATGGAATATGAACTGTGCAAAGGGACTGTATAATATGGAGACCTGGGAATACCTGTTTAGACTGCACAGGGACACCTTGCTGCCACAGTGTTAGTCCAGAGTCACCAGCCATCTTCCCTGCTGTGAGATGAAGCAGTTCCATAAGCCTGCACAAAGCCTCAGATGCCATGCCATGGAAAACATGAGGACAGAGAACTCCAGACGCCATTAGGAGTTTCTTCCAGCACATGTAGGCAACCTCTCTTCCCCATCTCCCAGCTACCTACAAATCTAATCAAGAGACTCTATTCATGGTTGAATAGCAACTAATTGCTCACCCCTCAGCAAGCCAGCTAGGGCCATCAAGAAACAATAGCCCTAGCCTGATGATTCAATCATCCTTCATCCAGGTGCCAGTCCCCAGACCAAGTTTCTAGCTCTCAATATTGACCACTCCTTAGTC
>NW_015161413.1:957444-959033 GCF_001447785.1 Gekko japonicus | reverse complement strand
CTCAATTAATGAAGACAGGTAAATATTGCCCAACCAACGAATATCCTGCTAAAGCAACTGTGTTAAGGATCTATCTTTATTTCTTAGCATATGTATAAATGTGTGTGTGGTTGTGTATTGTTTGAATGATATATATATTCTCCAGTAAAAAGACATTATATTTAATTGAATACAGTCTCTGTGTCTGTTCTGGTGCTTACAGCAAAGGTGGGACTTCTGTATACATTGGTGTGAACCCTAATTTGCCTATTGCCAATTAATAATCATAACTTCCCCTAGGCTAATTAATAATTCAAGGCAATTTGGCTAACCGTTCCCCCGCCTCTCTGAGCCCCGGGGTGGTGGCCTTGGAATCCTAGGGGTAAATTCCACCTCTCGCATGTGATGGTTCCGCTCGGCCATCACACACGAGAGGTCATTCTGGCTCCCCCAGGTCTTGTTAGGGGCTCTTTAACACAATTCTGCAAAAACGTGCTTCTGGAGCACAGACCCTCATGGATCCTCAGTGTTCTTGCATTGGGTCACCATGAACTCATCATCAAAACACATATCATGTTCACAGGCACAGCTTGAACCACAAAAATCATGAATCCACAGCTTCATGGCAATACCATGGGCCCAAAAGATGGTTCTGAAGCTGTGTATGCATGACTTTTGCAGTGCAAGCTGTGCCAATGGACATGATATGTGATTTGATGCTGAGTTCATAGTGACCCAATGTAGAAGCACTAAGAATCCATGAGGATCCATGCTTCAGAACCATGTTTTGAAGCATGGTATTGCAACAAAGCCATGGATCCATGAATTCTGTGGTGGAAGTAGTGGCCATGGACATGATATGGGATTTAATGGTAAGTTTGGGGTGTCCCAACATAAAAACCTCAAGCATCTATGACAATCCATGCTCCAGAATGATGTTTTTGCTGAACGTTGCCACCACGAAGCTGTGGATCCATGAATTTTGCGGTTTAAACAGTTGGCATAGACATGTTATGTGATTTGATGGTGTGTTTGGAGTGACCCATTATGAAAACCTTGAGGATCCATGCTCCAGAACCACATTTTTGCAGAATGGTGTTGCCACGAAGCTGTGGATCTGTGATTTTTGTGGTTCAAGCAGTTGGCATGGACATGTTATTTGATTATATGATGTGTTTGGAGTGTCCCAGTACAAAACCCCCAAGGATCCGTGAGGGTCTGTGCTTCAGAACCATGTTTTTGCAGAATGGTGTTGCTACAAAGCTGTGGATCTATGATTTCTGTGGTTCAAGCTGTGCCTGTGGACATGATATGTGATTTGATGATGAGTTCATGGTGACCCAATGCAAGAACACTGAGGATCCATGAGAACCCGTGTTTCGGAACCATGTTTTTGCAGCATGGTGTTGCCACAAAGCTGTGGATATATGATTTTTGTGGTGCAAGCTGTTGCCATGGACATGTTATGTGATTAGATGGTGTGTTTGGGGTGCCCATTGCAAATACCCCGAGGATCCATGAGGATTCATGCTTCAGGACCCTGTTTTGGCTTTATGGTGTTGTTACGAAGCCGTGAATCCATGACTTCGTTGGCACAAGCTGTGGCCATG
>NW_015161413.1:897753-957272 GCF_001447785.1 Gekko japonicus | reverse complement strand
CCACCTACCTCACAGGGTGTCTGTTGTGGGGAGGGGAAGGGAAAGGGGTTTGTAAGCCACTCTGAGACACCTTTGGGTAGTGAAGGGCAGGATATAAATCCAATCTCTTCTTCTTTATTTTTGTGCCATTTTCTGTTTCCTGATGCCTGAGTTTTCCCATTAAATGTAAGCAATTTTAATATTATTTATATATCACTTACAAATAGATATCATATAAGTGACACAAAAATGGCCTTAAAGTGCACGGAAAAACAAGTGAAATCAGCAACAATTAAACAGGTTAAAAATGCATAGAATATGAGCAAAAAGAAATGGAATTGGCCATAGACACGACCAAGACTTACCTCTGCTGTCGTTTGAGGTCCAGGAGGTGGGTGAGGCTGGAAGGAGGTGTGACTGGGCCACACGGTGCCCTCCGGTAAAGGGGCTGGATGGTTTGCCTGCAGTGTGCCACATCAGTCAGTGCATCGTGTTGTGGGCACGGGCTATGCAGCCTGATGGGCTATTTAAGCAAGCCCACACAAGCCTCCGACCTCTGTTTTCAGAGGGGTGGTTTCATTGTCATAATCTCCTTGGAATTTTGTTTTATAGCTTGCACAGATGTTCTGTTGGCTCTACTGCTTCATGTGTCTGTTGACTTCTGCTGTGATTATGATGCTGAGGAGGCATTCCCTATATTCTGTAATCACCACTTCCTTTTTGCATCTCCTTTCAAGGAACTTCGTACAAACTGATTGATTTATTATAATGCACATTTCTAAACACAATGTCTAAACTGTTGCATGGGTGAATTTATTATTTGCATATTATGGTACAGTGAGAATAGAGATTTCCCTCTGAATAGCAGAAAGGTCCTTGTCAAAGCATTCAGGATGGAAGAAGGGATATGGGGGTGGGGAAGAGCAGGGGCTCCCAGCTGGCTTCCACCCCCCAGGTGGCCAGGGGACCACATCGAGGCTGGCACCTGCATGTGTCCCACTATCTTGCCATTCGATGGTTTATCCTCCAGAAGGTGGGCTGGGGAGGGGTTGTTCATCCGGTGGCAGGTGGGTCACCTACATGGTATGGGATTTAATGGTATGTTTAGGGTGTCCCAACACAAAAACCACAAGCATCCATGAGGATCCATGCTTCAGAACCATGTTTTGGCAGCATGGTGTTGCCATGAAGCCATGGACATGTGATTTCTGTGCTGCATTCGGTGGCCATGGACAAGGCATATTATTTGATGGTGATGTTAGGGTGACTCAATGCAAAAATCATAAGGATCCATGAGGATCCATGCTTCGGAACCATGTTTTTGCAGCATGGTGTTGCCACAGAGCCGTGGCACCGTGATTTCTTTGGTGCAGGCTGTGGCCATGGACATGATATGGGGTTTCATGGTATGTTTGTGGTGTCCCAACAGAAAAAAACCAAGCATCCATGAGGATCCGTGCTTCAGAATCATGTTTTTGCAGAATGGTGTCACCATGAAGCCGTGGATCTGTGATTTTTGTGGTGCAAGCTGTGGACGTGGACGTTTTATATGATTTGATGGTGTGTTTCGAGTGACCCAATTGAAAAACCCCGAGGATCCATGAGGATCCGTGCTTTGGAACCATGTTTTTGCAGTTTTGTGGTGCCACGAATTCGTGGGGGCATGATTTTTGGAGTGCTGTCTATAGTCTAAGACATGGTCTGCAGTATGATGATGGTTTTATTTTGTTTCAGCGTAAAAATCATATGAATTCATGAGGATCCGTGCTTTGGAATCATGTGTTTGCACTGTTGTGGTGCCACGAATCTGTGGATGCGTGATTTTTGTGGTGCCCCCTATAGATTAACACATGGCCTACAATATGATGGTAGTTTTTTCGTTTCAATGTAAAAATCATATGAATTCATGAGGATCCATGTAGATCCGACTTTTAGCTTTTCCCCAGTTTAAGTCAGTTTCTCAGCCTTTGTCTAAGATCAAATGTAGTCCATGAGTTTCTTTAGTGCATTTCTATGCTGCCTTTGCAGGGAATCTGCCCAAGGTGGCTCACAAAATAAAACCACAACCCTAGTTTAAGCCTATAGAAATCAATGACCTTTGACCCCAATAACTCCACACAGAATTTATTTATTTAAATATGTATATCATGCTTTTCTCCATGAAGAAACACAGAGCAGCTTACAACAGCAAGAAAAAAATGCAATACCAACCAACTGTATCTTGGGCTGGGCCATAATTTTGTAGCTGGCTCATCAAAAAGTTCTGGCTATGTGCCACAGGCCTAGAGCTCTTTGGCTCCTGCTTCTAGCCAAGCCCAAGCTTTACAGCAGTGCCTGAAACAGGAAGGGAAAAAGCAGTTGCTCAGTAAGATGCTGCAGCTGACCAAGTTGTTCCTGTAGCTGCAAGCAAGCTTCATGGTTAGATGGAGATTTGAATACAGGTCTCTTCAGTCCAACTGTCACACAACATTGACTCAAACCAATGCAAGGCTTTTTGCTTTCAGGCTGACCCAAAGGGAGAGGATGTTGTGGTCCAATCGAACCGGACTAATTGTAGTGGCTTACATTGGGGAGGGACCAACTATTTTTGATTCACTATGGCTTTCAGTTATTTTTTTCTGGTTGACAATGTATTCAAAATTTATGAGAGGACAGTAAATAGTGGGGTCTCCCGAGGATTTCTTTTAAAACCGGTGCTGTTAAACATTCATAAATGAACTTCAAGGTACATGTGAGCAAATGATTGAGCTAAACTTGTCGCTGCTGCTGACACCAAATTATTAGAGAGTGTAAAAATACAAGCAGGTTGAAGAGCTCCAATACAATCTCTCCAAATGAACGGGCAGCATAATGGCGAATGAAATTCATGTAGAAAGGTCCTTTATTTGATTTGTATTCATTCCTCCTCCTGTGGAACACAGGGTGGTGCATATGGTTCCCTCACTCATTTTATTGTCACATCCATATGCATGTACCATCATGGATGTGACATCATGCATCGCAGGACATCGTTTCTGGCCTTTCTCATGCAAGGGCAGCAGAAAAGCAATGAGGAAGTGTCAAGTGTGAGAGGGAGGGCCCAGTCACCAGGAGGTCTCCCACTGCAAATCGGCAAATGGCATCCCTGGATGTGGGCTAATGGTTACTATTCTGCAAGATGCACAATTGCTTCCTGGACTTACTCTAGAAGGACAGCTTTAGTTTTGAAACATAAACATGAGACTGAGTTTGTGCTAGATAATACAAGATGGCTTCCATTGCTCTGGTCCTTTCACATCCAAGCACGTGAGAAGTAAGCCTCTATACTTATTTAAAAGTATTCTGGATTATATTCATACCCCCAAAGCCAAATTCTGTTGTATTGCAAAAAACAGAAGCCACTGTGTTTGGCAATACTAAAATACTCAGTCCTTGAAAACATACTTGGACCTGAGGTAGAATGTTTCTTTTGTGTGGTTTTATCCCTCCCCTTTTGCATATTGAGTAACAGACCAGCATGGTTCTTTTACAAAACTATAGCTTGAGTATTTTTTCTACCCCACAAATATATCTTTCTGTGGTGAAGTAAAACTTTTTCCGTGTTATCAAGAAGGGTCATTAGGTTGTCATGAAGGTCTGTATCTCTTCAGCACTCAAAAACGGTTCCCTGGTTCAGTGTTTTCTTGATAAACTCATGGGGTATTTTTTAATCCCAAAATGTTAAATGGGCTTGGTATACAAAAGTACCCCAGAGGCAAAATATATAGATTTTTGTGGTTGCTTTGCACCCCAGTTGCTTTTTTGTTTACAGAAAGCAAATTGTAAATGGTAACTCGCTGTACTTTTGGGGACATTGTTTACCACTGTACAGGTGACAGTATCCTAAGAGGACAAAGTTGTATGGCTACTTCTCTGTATCCTGCCAACAAAAGTACAACCAGGATAGGAAACTCATCCCAAGATGGGATTCCGAATTTTAACTTGGATAGCATTCTTACCTTACCTGGGTGCGTGTAAATGTGTTTTTAGAAAGACGTGGTTTGGACAGTCAGGGCAAATAAATAAATAAGTAAACATTCAGGAAGAACAGAGTGTAAATTCAGTTTTATCAAAAATGCTACTCTGATTTAGCAGAAACGCTCAAATACTACAGTATTAACTACTGTGTTAAAAAGTCAAATTTTCAGATAATTCTTGGGAAGCAACGCTGGTTTTCTGTGATTTAGCTGGCACAGGTTGTTAGTGTCTTGTGTCTATGGAAACAGGGCTGCTGCAAACATGGCAAAACTCTGATGAGCTTTGTTACTGATGGGAAAAACTCATTTATCAAGGGAACAGTTTTTGAGAAGGAGAGGCATATGATCCCATGAAGGTAAAAGGCTGCAATCAGTGCCTGTATTAAGGCTGCCATATCAACAATTAGTTAATATGCAGATTAAACAACAAGAGAGCATGGGGAGGATAGTGACTGGTTCAGTCTAGTAAATTTAGATGACTCAAGTGTGGGATGGGAAAACAGAAAACTGTATTTCAGAGGGGAAGTACAGAATACATGAACTGACCATTGTTTCTGAGTAATGGTGCTTTTGGCCACAGTCAACCTCTACGGTCAAGCTAGCAATAAAATTGATATACATTTCAGCTGTATCTTTGTCTCCGACAAGATACTATAACATTGCTTCCTGGGATTATGATTTGGAGTTACTTTCCTGGGAGTAAGGTTTATTTGCTTAAATGGGACATTTCTGAGTAGCCCTGCGTGGGAATACTCCCTGTATGTTTTAACATCTTTCTGCCTCTTAAGTGGATTCTCTGATTGCTTTCATTTTTGGCTTCCCTCCAGAGTTATTTTTGACAGCTCTTTCATTTCCTTATGTTTACTACATTGCTCATTAAAGTCACCCAGTTTTGGTAATGAATACCCGCCAGGCTAGAGAATGATAACACTGTTGACTAGATTATCTTCAGCAGACAAATGTCTGGATCCGAGGCTGGTCTGGTTATGTTATTTTCAAGCCTCATGAGTGTGGCCTCCCTGTGAGCTGTGCTGCATATCTCATGCCCACAGGTGACCAAAGGACAAACTATATGATTATAAACATTGGTTCCAATTGATGGGCTCTTGATGTTGTCAAAGTTCTAGTGCATATTGGTAGCTCCTATGTACCCATGGGCTCCCAATTAATTACAGTAGGAGGAAGAGCTCCTCAGCTTCATCCCTGACCCACTCTTCCGAACTGATTCCTGATTACGTCAGCCAGTAAAGCCGTCCACACACTCTGCCCAGTGAATAACTTTAAGTGGTTGTGTATATATCACTTCCCAAATGTCAGTGGGGATAATTTTCTTGTTTGGCTTTCTTTTTGCTGCCCTGGAATCCTTCCTCGGTGGTGCTCCGTGTGTACCAGTGGCCTCGTGCTCCCTTTTTAATTTCATCTAATGTCCACAGGCCTGTAATAAATACCATCAGCCAAGCTGTTATGTGCCATTGCAGATGAAACCCTTGAGGAGGAGGGAATAGGGAATGGTGTTGTCAGGAAACTGTATCTGAGCTTAGGGCATACTGGTAGCTAGATCCTGTAGGATCAATTCTTTTCCTAATAAGGAGATGTCAGGTGCAAACACTGGAACCTGACTCAGCATGCCTGCCAGGTGATACTTAGGGTAGGCGGCAGTACCTAAGCAGGCTATAAAAGAGAAAAACAGCAGCGAGTGGACTTCATTAGGGCTTTGATGGCGATCTTGGACCTGCTGGAAATGGTTGCTGCTGTGAGATGATCCCAGGAACTGAAGGGATGTGAGGACCTTTCTTCATGTATATTGTGTTTATTTTATTTTCTGCAATTAAAGTGTTTATGTTACCATAGCTCCTTGCTTTGTTGAGTGTCCTTTGACCACCCAAATCCATTAGAAAACCCTTGCCTCAGGCAAGGAAACAGTCTCTGGGACAACAGCTGTCTCGTCGTAGCTCTATTTACAGAGTTTATTTAGGGACAATACTCTGTTGACTTATGGAATTTCATTGTGACTGTTCTGGGACTCCTTGATATAACTGGGTGAACTGCTAACTAGCCTCTACTTCTGGACTGTTAAACACTCCGACTGAAACAAAGGAACTTGCAAGTATATGTGTAGGACACAGGATAAGGAAATCGCCTGTATTTTTCCAGATCAACAAAGGTTCTATCTATCTGGCTAGTAATGCTCATATGGCTGTCACCTTAAGCAGAAATTAGAACCAAAGAAAATATTTTAAAAGGGTTACTCAGTATTATTTCTCTTTTATTTGATTATTGTGCCTATGAATTTTGCCACTGAGAGGGTGACACGGTCATTGGTATCCGATAGTAGCCATGACACCTGGGCTTGCACATTTAGCAGTTCCATATCTTTAAGTAAAGGGGTGACTAAATTAGCCCGCAACTCATCGAATATAGGGCACTCCATAATCATATGTTCAATGGTTTCGATTGTATGATACGAGCATCTGCATGTTCTATTAGAGTATGATAACTTTATTATATCTGCCCTCCAAAACTGCCGAGGGAAGAACGTTCAGTCTTGTCAAAGTAAAAGCTCTTAGTTTTGGGACTGGATCAACAAAGGTTAACTGCATGACAAAACGGTGCTATAAAGACCAAACTCTGAGCATTACCTAAGTATAAGGCTCAGCATGAACTCATGAATGAAGTGGAGTATCATGTAACAAATTGTGTGGCAGTCACATGTTATGATTTAACATGAATTGGCATTTGGTTAGAAACAAGTAGCTTCTGCAGCGGTAAGAGTATGAATGTGGGCAACCCTATTCCTTTTTCCTTTCCTTTTATTCCCTTAGGAGCTCACTGATTTATAAATCTTGCGCATCGGGGGGAAAAAGTCTTCGTGTTTTGGCTGCAAAGGATAAAAGGACTGAATTAAATGTTGTTATCTTAGGATCATTGTCTCCAAGCAGATAAAGCAGAGGTTCCAAGGGATAGGGTAGTGCCTGATACGTAATAAGTAGCTTGATGTAGTAATCCCTAATAGTCTAAAAAAAGGGGGGGGGGTGCCCAAGCAGAACATGAAATGATGTGTCAGTCTTATTAAGGCCACAGGGGCAGACCCTGTAAGAATGCCTATTCAAAAATCTTCATTGTAGAAGCATGGAGGGTAAAATATTTAATGTAACAAATAGAAAAGCTCTGCAGTAGCATGGGGTAGTTAAATAACACATTTTGGGGGATAAGGACCTCGGAAGAGAAATACTAAGGATAGGGGAGCATCCCTATTTCAAATCTTGCCTCCATAAAGACAATGCCAACTTGTTCATATCCCATTTAGTCAGAATACGTCAATGGGAATCACAGGAAAGAAAACTGACCAATTACACCTTTCATATCTGCAACGTCTGAGCATGCCCCATTTTCCTAAGGGGAGAGAAGTTCACAGGTGATGTGAGTTCCACAGGAGTTCCGCACAGGGTGACAGTACTGGGGACTTATGACATCTTTGTTATCTGTTATACTCACAAATATACAACTAGAACACCTTTGGGTGCAAACATACTTCTTTGTATCATGGTAAGTGTGGCACTGCTAATGCAGCATCAGGTTCCCAGAGAAAGCAAGCTGCTTCCCAAGGATACCTCAGTGTTACCTAGCTTCAGCTAACAACTCCATGCTCCCCTCTCTCCAAATTCAAACCTTAACAAATCTCACACGCCACATGTCATGCACTGGTCTTAGTCCCTACCCTGTAGGTAAATTGCTCACTCAAGAAAGCATTTCATATCATTGGATCTCATTGAGGCAACAACCATCTCTCACTAGTAGCAAGTAAGTGATTTAGCAAAAGATGGTCTCCCAGCAGCCATAACAAAACTGCTTCCTTTCTGTTGTTAATATTTCTACTTGAGTTTACCAGGAAAACAAAAAGTTTCCAATAGTATCATCAGAGTAAACATGACATGCCATTTGAATTATGAAGTCCTTATTCCCACACTCAGTCAGCATTTCCCAGAGAATTACCATCCATTTTGAAAAGGGTAAAAGGACTTAATGAGAGAATGTTAAATTGGAGGATAAAAGGAGTAGGGATCTTTGTACTTGGATGAATTTAAAATGGAAATTTATGTTTAATGCATGAACAGTTCAGAAGCAGTAGTCAGATCTACTCTCCCTGTAATATGTAACTCATTGTTTAATATGCTAAAAGGTTGTCTATTCAATTTTCTATTAAAGGTGTGGCGAAATGACACCCCAGGTACTTAAAACTTTGCAAGGTGAATACTGAAATCTGCACTAAATGAATGCTAACATAAAACCACCTGATTGAGGAATCAGGTTTGTTTTTTGTTTTGGGGCAGATAACTTCCTTCCACATACCATTCTTCAAAGGTGGCTGGTGGGCAATTCATATCTAAAGAGGTAGATCAGAGAAACAGAAGGTTAACCAGAAATACCCAGAAGCGGCATGTAAATAATGGAAACCGCTAGAGTCTTCAAGTCGCACCAGAAATCACTAGGATCTTCCAGGTATGGTATCTTTTTCTCTTTCCTAATAATTTCCCACTATATAGTGGGGAAGCTGTCTATGGGCTAGATACAAAATGTATATCCTTTATGAAGGACTGTTTGGAGACATGTAGATCACAGAGGAGCTGAAGAAAGGTGTGCCAGTCTTCAAAGGGAAAAGGTCAACAAGACAGTAGCAAAAGGTAGAAGATAAGAACAGCCTGAAAACCAATCTGGAATTTTAATATTATTTTGCCTACTAGCTCTGGGGACAGAGGGTTGCATTCAAATGTCTGTTTTACTTTCTTTTGTTCAGATGTTGTCAGTTGTTGCTCAACGGGATTTTATTTTTAGCTAATGACTGCTTATAGAGCTAAAGATATAATTTTCTGTATCTGAAATTGCTGTTTTAATAAATAAATAACTCAATTTATTAATCGCTCAATCCTGCAGAGCTTGCTGGCTCTGAGCGATTTACAGTTACTCCATTACACACGGGACTAACAATGATTCAAGGGGTAAGGGAGGACAACATATAATCTTAAATCACACACGCTCACAGCCGATGGGGAGTTTTTGTTCAGCTGTAAGGTCAGACGTGTTCCAACGGCATTTTTCCCTCGGCTTGATGTCGTCAGCTTTCTCCGGACTGCTTCAAGTTGCAGTGCAGCACTGCCACCGCCTGGCCGGACGGCCCATTACAGGCTTCCTTGATGCCGAAGAGTTCTTTCTAGACTTTTCGGTCTTACAAGCTGGACTTTCTGTTCGTTGGCTAACACCTCCCCCACCGGGGGGTTTAGTGGGCCCACCCTCTCTAAGGAGTGGTACCCATTTTATCTACTTGCTGAAGCTTTCGAACCGCTAGGTGGATGGCGAGCTGGGGACAAGGCTGGTAGCTCACACCAGCATGGGGCTAGAAATGACAGCAGCTCTGTTCAGCTCAGATGTATTAACCAGAGGATAAATCCCCTGTACCACCGCTCCCCGTTATGTGACCAGTCTGTATCTACTAGAAGCTAACCTTAACTCACACTTACCATGATACAAACAGAAGTCAGGAAGACCCTAACAAGTATGATCTCCAGGTTTTTTCTCTATCGCTGTGACGGTTTGGAGTAGGGTGAGTCTTAACCGGGGGGGGGGGGGGAAGTTTCTAAAGAAACAGATAAGAGGGTCTGGGACCAAGTTACTGGGCAAATTCCCCTGTAACTATTGGTAGGAAAAAATAATACTAGTTGTGCTGGGAGAAAGGAATGGAATAAAGCTGTAGAGGTAGACTCATTGAGGCCTAGCAGCTTGAGACCTGGGCTAACTGAACAAACTCCATATTCCCCATGGTAAAAATTGGTGCATGCAGGATCCATCTTACACAAAAGGGACTATGGCACCTGGGGCTGTTCCATACCTGGCAAGCAGCTTCTTACTTGGGGTGGCCTGGGGAGCTCTAGAAGGAGAAAGGGACACAGGGAAGAGAACAAGCAGAAGAAAGGACAAGCGGAGAAAACGGGAGGACTCACATGAAGAGGAGTAGGCATGTTCAGATAAGGAACTAAATAGGGAACTGGAGATAAAAGGCTGTTCTTCCTCATTACAGGGTTGGAAGGTGGAGGTTAAGCGAGTTCTCTTGGCCTGGAAGACCCGAGGACAGAAGCTAGGAAGCTGAAAAAGTGGAACAGCTGAATGGGACTGTGGGAAACAAGGCCAAATCCTACTAATGTAACTTGAGACCAGGTTTTGCCCAAGGGACTTTTGCTTAGACCTGGAGCTACCAACTAGGAGACCCTGGATTTCTCTCTTTGGGGCTCAGACAATGCTAAAAACCACCAACCCCATTAAGACTTTTGGCCACCCCATGTATCAGGTAGCATGCCAGAAGCAATCATCTTACCAAGGGGATTTTCTGCTGCACCCTGGGACAGACATGTGGTAACAGGCACACAACATAATTTCCAGAACTGAAAAACATTCTTTGCTACAAAAGATGCTCTGGCAGTTAAGGGACTTTCCAGACTGTGGGGATGTATTTGATAACGACCAGATTAAATGAGAATTCTAGCTTTAATGGTGAGACTAATTTCAGACTATCACAATATCTTTTCAGCAACAGACTCCTTCTATATTATGTGAACTAGAGCGGCTTGTATTGTCATTTCACCAGCATTTATAATATTTAAGATGCCTGTATCAAAAAGTGTTTTGCAGAAACCAATGAGAACTATGTAGAATACTGAATGCCAGCTAAGACATTTCTTAACTGTCTATTGGGTTTTGCTAGAATGCAGTGATTCCCAGATGTTACCAAGGCAACTCTCTCCAGCTTGGTCTTCATTTAGGAGCCAGTTCCAGCCTTAAAGACTCATACAGCATTGTCCCACTCAGCATCTACTGGTGGCAATTTGGCGCCCTCTCAAAAGATTTGCATTCACCACTGGTGGCTCCAGACATACTATGGTGAACTGCTACTACAGGATAATTTCCCCCATTTGAAATATCCTCTTGAACATGTGAAGCAGCTTCATAGAGACCACTGATTCATCAAGGTCAGTGTTGTCTACTCAGATTGGCAGCAGCATTCCAGAGTCTTGGTTAGGAACTGGGACCTTCTGCATGCCAAGCCAGTTTGGTGTAGTGGTTAAGTGTGCGGACTCTGATCTGGGAGAACCGGGTTTGATTCCCCATTCCTCACTTGCACCTGCTGATGTGACCTTGGGCAAGCCATAACTCTGGCACAGCTGTTCTTGAAAAAGAGCAGTTTGTGTCAAGAGCTCTCTCAGCCCCACCCACCTCACAGGGTGTCTGTTGTGGGGAGGGGAAGGGAAAGGAGTTTGTAAGCCACTCTGAGACTCCAAGTGAAGGGCGGGGTATAAATCCAATCTCTTCTCTTCTTCTTCTTCTTTACCACTGAAGGAGGGACACCTTCAAGATAATTCAAAAGATTTTAATCAAAAAGCTGTAGGATCTCTTCTCTCCCCCCCCCCAAAAAGGAGGGGATGATTTATTAATACTATTGTTTAAAAGCAGGAAACTTTTCTTATTTTTACACCTGCACACTCTGGGTAACAGATGATAATCAAGCCATCTTGATTAACTGAACAGATGTGAAGAACCTTACTCAGGAAGGATGTCAGGATTAGCTGCCTTGGCTTAGAGTCTGATTTTCAAATGTTTTGTTTCTCATTCTTTAGTCTGCTTTGGCCATTTTTGTGTGAACCGACGCAAAAGCAGATAATTAGGACTCCCATCGACATGCCTTTGTTTCCAACACTCAACTATGCTGGGCTGTCATCAGCCTGAGCATCCCAGCAAGTCTCACTAAAAAAACCTTTTCTGCAATATTTTTGCAATTTTTTTAAAGTTAATCCAGTAAAGATACTATTATTTTCTTTGTGTTTCTGTCATTTCTTCTTTTTATGTTAAAATCAGCAGATTTGCGAATGCTTTTAAAAGTATTTGTATGCAGGATAAATATCCCTGTCGGTTTTGATACTAAATAGACTCTCTGAGTAAAAATAAATAAAAAATGACAACACTACTAAGGCACGGAGGGATGACCTCCACAACATATATTTCTAACCAGAAATTCATACGAAACCTGTTTGTTCTACACACACCCAAACCGTGCTAGGATATTAACGACTACTACATGTAGTATCATGTTCTAAAAGGCATGAGAAGCACAGGAAAATATTCTGGGCTGAGAAACAATAGTTTCTTTTTTCAGTTGGATAAGGAAAAAATTACGTCAAGACGCCCAAATTGCTCATTAACAACCTTATACCACGTTCCAAACTAGTTTCTCATAAGTCTGACACATTCTTTCCGTTAAGGCACAGATAGCCCATTCTTTGACAATTAGCCATTCCATTTCAGGCAGCTGTGCTTGACCATGTGAAGCTGTAACCTCTTTGACAGTCCATCTAATATGACCAAGGAAACAATAATAGCCTTTTCAAGCTAGTTTCAGTGATTGAAGAACTGCTTCATTACATTTTCAAGAGGTCAAAAACATCACTATAAAGGAATATTTGGGGGGGGGAATCTGGACATATAGTAATAAATTTATTGTACGTGGCCATTGTTGTTGTTCAGTCGCACAGTTGAGTCTGATTCTTTGCAACCCCATGGACCAGATCACGCCAGGCCCTCCTGTCTTCCACCGTCCTACAGAGTTTGCTCAATTTCATGTTCGTTGCATCAATAACACTGTCTAACCATCTCATGCTTTGCCGTCCCCATATTCTTTGTCCTTCAATCTTTCCCAGCATCAGGGTCTTCTCCAGTGAGTGCTCCCTTCTCATTTGGTGGCCGAAGTATTTGAGCTTCAGCTTCAGTATCTGGCCTTCCAGGGAACAGTCAGGGTTGATTTATTTTAGGATTGACTGATTTGATCTCCTTGCAGTCCAAGTAGGGTTGCCAAGTCACCTTCTCTTTGCAGCGGGGGAGACTTCATCCCGTTCCGGTACCATAGAGTTTTCAGGGCTATTGCTAGAGTGTCACCCGGTGCCATGCCCAGCGTGATTACGTCACTTCCGGGTAACGTCATGGTGCCGGGCACGTCAGCCTGATCCGGGCCACTTCGGGGGTGGGGTTCCCCCCGCCGGCCAGATCTGGACCGGTGAATTGGGGGCCCTTTCTGTGGGGGAATCCCTGCCCCCCAGGGGGACTTGGCAACCCTAAGTCCAAGGGACTCTCAAAAGTCTTCTCCAGCACTATAATTCAAAAGCATCTATTCTTTGGCGCTTGGCCTTCCTTATGGTCCAACTCTCGCAGCCATACATTACTGCTGGGAGTACCATTGCTTTGACCATACGTACTTTTGTTGGCAGGGTGATGTCTCTGCTTTTTATTATGCTGTCTAGGTTCGCCATAGCTTTCCTCCCAAGGAGCAGGCATCTTTTAATTTTACAATCCAAAACACATTTACAAACATAGATTTGGACATGTACATACAGCTTACAGAAGACTTGTCGCAAATTAAATACAGTAAGCATTACCAAAGCAGTAGAAAAACGATACCTTCTTAAGAGGCAGAAAGATTTCCTAGGAGCCAAACTGAAAATAGGCAAGATGGTGACCTGAATGCACTAGCAAAAGGACAGATCCTGATCTTATGGGTGTGTTATAAGCTATCACCCCCCCCACCCCCACCCAGTTCCCTTCACAATGTCTTCCTTTCAGGCAGGGCATAGCTGAGAAGCTCCATGTTTCAAACTCATAACCTTCAACAAACTTCAATAACCTTCAACACCCAAGAGGCTAGGCAACTGGCTCAAATGTTTAGAGTAGCCAGTGGCTCCTGGCTACCTGGATTTTGGTACTCCCATATGATCCACCAGCAGTATTGACCAAATAACTGATAAGTATATTTGTACGCCTTGGTTTTTTGATATTTCTTCAAGCATTTCCTAATGATGTTACAGTTACAGCATGGCTTCAGGTTAACCCATTTCAGTTCATGACATCTCCACCCAGCATTCCATAGGGTAAAGTTCTATTGGCAACACTATTTACCTTTAAGCATCTATGGTCTTGTTGTATCCTACAGTTCTGCGTTCAATGCTACTCTAGGCTTCTTTGTAATTTGCATCCTGATTAACATACACAACCTCAATCCTATGCATGTTTACTAGGAGGTAATCTGCAATCCTATGCACACTTATTTGGGAATAAGCAATTCTGATTTAATTAGGTGTTACCATCAATTAGCCATCCCAAGAAGCAGAGTCTGGATACCTGCTTTTTCACATTATTTTGAGTGAGGATGCAGTACTAAATGGTGGGACTAGTTCTACTTTAATTTGCAAAAGACAGATTCTTTGTATGGAATACAGGTAGTTGTTGATGCTAATTAAATCCTGCAATTTCCTTCAAAATATGCCTGAAGTACTTTAAGAAGTCATATTGTAAACTGTTTATGCAGTACTATAATTACAAGGGCACATTCCCAATGGCATGTCCTAATACCCTGTTCTGATTGACGTAGGAGCATTAACCTGACTCCAGTGAAATACAGCTGTTTATTACAGCAGTGTAATGTTTTACAAATGGGGAATGTAATTGCTCACAAAGTAGAAACAAATTGTTTTTCCTGCTTTGTATGAAGCATTCCAAATTAATACAATTTAAACCCTTTGGGGAAGATTAATACCTACTGTGTTTTCAGTGATGTTATTTGAGACATAAATTTGGCCATTTTCTGCCAAGGGCATTCAGATGTGAGTACCATTAATATAATAAGCTTTTATTTTTCAGACTCCAATTAAGGGATGTTGTAGAGTTTGATTCCCCCATTTAAATAAGGTGCAGCCACAGGGGTCTCCTCGTGATCTCGCCAGAGTTGAGCATTTTTTGTCCAGTTGAGTTCAATGAGAGAGATTAAGGGCCAGTTTTATGCATATTTATTCACAAGTGAATATTATTTTGCCAAGTATGTATGCTTAGGACTGCTGTCTTATGTACATGCTTAATTTTCCCAATGAAACCAGTGGGACCAGAGCCCGTATAGTTTGTTTCACATTTATTTGAGACCATAATAGAAATGCTATGCAAGGAAGGCAAATAATAGAGTACTAAAAGGAACAGAAACTGGATTCCTGTGTAGTAGTATACAGAAAAGCTGTTGTGGGTAGACTAATGGGCCAAGCACTTGAATGAATCCACTGTTGTAGGTCAGATATTTATAACAAAGTTCCTGAATTTTGACGTAACAGCTTTACTGATACAGCATATTAAACACATACTGTGGGTTTACTGATACTGTATTTGGAATACATATTAAACTATCTGAATTTTTTTTTTAAAAAATATATATCATGTATAAGGTTTTCTTTTGCATAAATACCACTGAAGGTAATTGTGTAAGAGTCCTGCAACAGTTTGCAGTTGCTGTCCATTTCAATGAGACTTGTACAGGATATCAATCAAAGAAAAAAAAATCAAAGAATATATCAAAGAAATAATCAGCAATAGCTTTCTCTCTCTTCACTTAACTATAATCCTGATTAAGCGTTTTGATGGATCCAAAAACTTGTTTGCTGCTCTGCGATACTTTATTATGAAGGCATTAAGCTACCATTACTTTGGAAAGAAAACTAAGCCATTTGCAGGAAATCAAGGAAACCAAAGGGTGTATATGGTGAAAGGAGGAACAACATTCACTCTGCTTTTCTGCTTGGCCTGCTTGAGAAAGATTATGAATAAATTTCATATGATTTCAATTAAGCTACGTGTTTATTAACACTTGGCATACAAGCTGACGTGCAGGCTCTCTCTAAATTCCTAGGTACCTACATAATGTCAGTATATTTTCCCTTAGCACGTTGAACAGTCGTTCCTTTATTTCTGACTGCACTAGGGCTCCCTCTGGTGACCTATTTATGTATAATCTTCAAAGAATTCCTCTGCAACCCGTTTTTCAAGCCACACCACTGGATACAATACCAGAGTACACTCAGATCTTTTCTTGTCTGGATTACTGTACATTTGTCTGTTTGCCCACATCCAGAACTGATCACAGTTTTCTCTACCTCTTTGGAATAAGGAGGGACAGACAGTGTTGCTTGTCATCAGCGTACTGGTGACAGTGTAGCACAATCTTCAGATAACCTGTCCCAGAAGTTACATCTAAAAACTGAATAACACGGGAGACAAGATGAAACCCCATGGGCTGAAGAACAAAGCAGTAGCACCCCCCCCCACACACACACACAAAGAACATAGCCACTGCAAAACAACAACTGCATCCCCTGCCAATAAGATTGTCCAAAAAGATACTGTGGCCAATAATATCTGGGTTTTATCTAAAAAATATGTAACTAGGATGTAGGTTGGATCTAGCCACTTTTTTTTTTTTGCTCAAGCTTGTTCAATAAACTTTTTATCACAGCCCCCATCACACACAGCTTCCCCCCCTCATAGAACAAAGTTTTATTTAAGGTATAAGCTTTTCTGTGCACACACACTTCTTCAGATACAATGAAATGGAAATTACCAGTCCATACATAAAGGTAGAGGATAGTTAATTACTCCTCTCAAGCATGGAGGGCATGGATTGAGTCTAACAGCGGGGTCTCAGTTCATTAACCTCAGCATTCCACAATTAAGAAGGGTACATCTGCCCACCAATCTCTTTGATGTATTTATTTCCTTCACTATGTTTACCCCCAAATTAAACCCATTATGGTGACCTATTTATGTATAATCTTCAAAGAATACCTCTTTTATTAAACCCAAATGAATGGTATCCATATAACTTAAGCTCGTTATTCCGGTTTGGTCCTTGAATCTGTTAAACATCTTCATTATGTTGTTATGCTAATTTGCTGCTCACACTCTACCTATGTGTATGGACTGGTAACTTCCATTTCAATGTATCTGAAGAAATGTGCATGCACATGAAAGTTTGTACCTTGAATAAAACTGTAATGTATCAGGACCCGACCGCATGGTCAGCTTGGGCACCACACGGTCAAGCACAAGCATCGAGCTTCGCTCCGACAGACAATGGACGATACGGATCCTAGCCCACACCAATCAGAGGGCTAGGCTCCGGGCTGAGAGCCTGTGGGACTCTCAGCCACTAGTTTGGACCTATTGGGAAGTGGGGGGGGGTGTTCTGGGTGGTGGATTCATGGGGGATATAAGCCGGCCTGCGAGCCGGCTAAAGTTGTCTCGTTCTTCATTAGTAAAGTACGGTAAGCTGAAATCACTCGTCCGTCTGTGTACTTTTCAAAAACTGTGTTGGTCTTAAAGGTGCCACAGGACTCAAACTTTGTTCTGCTCCATCAGACCAATACGGCTACCCATCTGAACCTAGCTTTTTCCTGTGTTCTCATGATTCTCAGAATAACACTCCTTCATTAAAAGTCTGCATGAACACAAACATTTTGCCCTGGAATCTAAAAGACAGCAGTGTAGGCCCCAGCTCAGGTGAGCCTCAAGGGGAAAGGCATTCCATAAATGGGGGGTCACTACTGAAAAAGCCATATCTTTGGCTGTAACCTACCTCATCCCTGAAAGTAGAGATGCAGACAGTAAGGTAAATCTTAAGTGGTGGGCTGGATAATATGGGACTTTTATGTTGTGAGCTGGATTCTGGAGAGGTGGGATACACTTTTTCTAAATAACTAAAAAGGCTGGTGAGGTTATATCAAGATTATTTGTAAACTACTGTTGCAGGGCTGGGTCCATCCAGCTTTTCCCACAGGTGAATAAGGGAGGAGTTCCCTTTGACCACCCAAAAGATTTTAGCACTGTTTTAGTGTGCTTTTAGTCTGCAACTGTTATATTAAGCTGCTCGGTGGAGTTCTTAATGCTGTGATTGGGTTTCTAATGCTGGATTTTAATTAATAATGCACAGTTTCTATTATATTCTGTAAGCTGCCTAGGGCACATTATTTGGAGAGGTGGCATAAAAAAGTTGCTAAATAAATAAAACAAGATAAAATCATTATACGCAGAACAAACGAGAGTTTTAAATTAATTTCCATCCAGGTCAGACAATTTCTGTCTAATCTTTGCTGTATTTGGCAAATGAATCATAGACCCTTCACTTGCGCTTGTTTGGATGAAGAGGAACAGCTCAGAAACTGAACTTGTCCTGGATGCTTGCATGACATAACATGAAGCCTACATCCTTTCTCTCTTGCTCCCCTTTTTCTCTGACCTCCACACCACAATATTGGCTCCCATATTCCACACATAAAAGCAGAACTCCTGCCAGTTGGAAAGTAACTGTGAAAATATAGATGTATATCATTGAGCCTGAGGGTGGCGTGCTTCCAATTTTAATTCCAAAAGAAAACTGGGCTCCAGGTCTCAAAGATCTGGCAAATGCTGTGTTAGGGCTGGTAGCTTTCATTTTTCTCGGGAGCATTTTGGCATCACCGGATTACACCATATTTTGCCCAACTAACATTTCAGAAGAATTTGATTGGTGTGTTGCATTCCAGTTTTAAAATATGGTTACAGGGGTTTGCTCTTTATAAGACAGAATAATAAAACAGTTTCAGACTGTATTCTACCACAACAGAGGTGCCATCTTCTCATGGCCAATTTGGGCAAATATATTCAAAGACCACAGTACACAGTGAATTTTAAATCGTTTTGCAGCAATGATTCTGTAAGTGTTCTCAGTAAGTAATACAGGACTGTGTCCTGCATGCACACAAGTGCAGCTTCATTATGAAACAACACCAGGCATTTCAAAGGCATCTTGTCATGTTCCTAAATTATCTTCTACTACAGTCTGCTATCCACTTTTAATGCATGTGCACTGATATGCACTGATGAATATCTAGTTTGCATTCTGGATTTGAAACTGTATTTGAATTTGTCTATCAGTAATTCTGTTTCTCTGTGCAATTAACTACTAGATAGCTTCATGCAGCTTCCTCTGTTCCAAAGACGCTGGAGAGCATTAGGTTTTTTAAAAAATATTACTTGAAAGAAAAGGCTTCTGTGGATATAGTCTGATTTTAATCTAGTGGGTAATAATATTATACAATTGCACAATGGGAGGTGAATTTACCAGCATGACATAGTTAATTGGCTGTGGGTGCCACAAGAATCCAGTCCTAAATATTTTTACTTGAAAGTAAACCCTATTTGTTTTATTGGGATTTACTTCCAAGTGGCTGTGTTTAGGACTGCAATCTGGTGGTAGAAGCCTAAACAGATTTACACCCATGAAGTCCTTTTAAGTCAGTGGACTTAGAAGAATACAGCCCTGCTTGGGATTTCAATGCAAGTCCTCTGCATTGCTGGGGGGAAAAATTGAAAGCATAGCATGGAATGGATTATTTTCAGTTCAATCCTGTATGATGAATTTGCTGACATTCCTGTTTTTTTTCTTTTTCGTATAAGTGGATGTTTTTAAGGAGATGTAATTTGTTTTATGCTAATTTTACTTTTGAAACCTTTTCGGCTTTCAAACAAGCTAAAATGATCCCCCTTTAAAAAGGTAGGAAAGGAAAGTATAGACTTCCCAGAGGCAATGCATTTGTTTAATGGAACAAACAATAGCACCATGTGGCTATTCGAGGCTGGAGAAATGGTGCAGAGTGAAGGAGTTACCCCCTCCCCAGCCCTGATCCAAACCTGGACCTCCCATGGCTGTTATTTATGAACAGATCCAGTTGGTCAGCCGTGTTTGTCTAAAGCAGTACAACCAATTGAGAGTCCAGTGGCACCTTTAAGACCAACAAAGGTTTATTCAAGGTATGAGCTTTCGTGTGCACGCACACGTTATCAAATACGTTAGAATGGCAGGCAAGGTTCAAACTTATAGCCAGAGAATGAACAGCAAATTCTCTTGCTTTGCATTCTCTGGCTATAAGTTTGAACCTTGTCTGCCATTCTAACGTATTTGATGAAGTGTGCGTGCACACAAAAGCTCATACCTTGAATAAACCTTTGTTGGTCTTAGAGGTGCCCTTGGACTCTAAATTTATGAACAGAGCTAGAAGTCGGAGAAAAAAAATGAAGTGGGATGGTTTTCTTTTCAATACATTCCAGGCTCAGTTCAGTCACCTCCAGGCATATAACTGCTGTGTACAGAATTTACTAACAGTGAGGTCTCTGAAAGCATTACAATCAAGTTATGTGAACCATTACAAGTAATACAGTTGCTATAAAGTCAAAAACATCAACAATATTAGGCATACCTTCAAAGAAGTTTCCCAATATCCTTGTTGTATCTCTCTCTCACCCCTGTGGGTGAAGTATGCCCAGCAGAGCCCATGTGCTACCCTTGCTCAGGCCACAGCTGCATATGCAGCCGGACAAGGCAGGCAGGGACCTGGAGATCCAGCTCCTTGAAGCTTCAGTTATTGGAGGAAGAGGAAGCTATTGCTGCAGGTGCCTGCCTCCGAAGTGCCTCTCTCTCACAGGCCCAACTCCACAAGGACATAAGAAAAGGCCTTCTGGATCAGACCAGTGGTTCATCTAAGTTCAGCATCCTGTCTCATACAGTGGCCAACCAGTTAGTATGGAGAGTCAACCACAGGGCATAGAGGCCAAGGCCTTCCCCTGATGTTGCCACTAGGGTTGCCAAGTGTAAATTCCTCCGGAGTGGGGGACTCCCGTCCGGCATCTACAGCACATCACAGACGTGATGACGCCGGGCACGCTTCCCCGGGGCCCGATCCGCCAGCGGCGGGGAACGGGCCTCTGGGGCGGGGGTTTCTCCGCCCCCCGGGGGGACTTGGCAAGCCTAGTTGCCACCTGGTCCTGGTGTTCAAAGGTTCAGTGTTTCTGAATGTGGAGTTTAGCAATACCACAAGGTTTCCATTTCCCCTTTAGTCACCGTGGCGAGTACACACTGATAGACCTGTCCTCCATGAATCTGTCTAATCCCCTTTAAAAGCTGTTTATGCCTGTGGCCATCACTATATCCTCCGGTAGCAAACTGTGCATTTAATCACTCGCTGTGTAAAGAAGCATTTCTTTTTTGCTTGTCTTGAATCTATTGCCCATCAGCTTCATTGGATGCCCTTGAGTGCTAGTATTTTGGGAGAGGGGGAGAAAAGTTCTGTTTGTCAACTCTCTCACCCTGTGCATAATTGTATAAACCTCTATCATCCCCTCTTAGTCATCTCTTTTCTAAACAGAAAAGTCACCGACTCTTCACCTTTTCCTCATGGGGATGGTGCTTCACCCCCCAATCATCTTGGTTGCCCTCTGTGTACTTTCCCCAGCTCTGCAATGTCCTTTTCAAGACGGTGGTAGGGACGAAAAAGGGAGGGGGGACACTTAACCCGGAAACCTGGGATCCAGAACCTAAAAAGGTAAGTCAAACAGAACAGAGGGTCAACAATAAAAACTTAATGTATATACTATAATAAAGATACATGTATTTATTAACAAAGAATTTAAAAACACATAAGGGCCCAATCACACCTCATGTAAAAATACCAAAATCTAGCACATAAGAGCCAATGGACTTGACCTGACGTGTTTCGGCCTGTATAGGCCTTCTTCAGAGGTCAAACACAATGAGGACCATATTGGCTTATATCATAATACAGTACAATCATACGCATAGATACAAGATGGACCAGAAAAGAATTGCTGTAAAAAATAGAAACATGTGAAATTAAATACATATAATAAAATGAATAAATAAATGATGCCTATATTCTACTGAAAAACATACTGACTTACTTCCAAAGTGAAACCACTAGGCACAGAATAAAAGTATAAATGAGGCCTCCAAAGATGCAATCACATGCCAAAGAAGAAGAAGAGATTGGATTTATACCCCGCCCTTTCACTTGGAGTCTCAGAGCGGCTTACAAACTCCTTTCCCTTCCCCTCCCCACAACAGACACCCTGTGAGGTGGGTGGGGCTGAGAGAACTCTGACACAAACTGCTCTTTTTCAAGAACAGCTGTGCCAGAGTTATGGCTTGCCCAAGGTCATCCAGCCAGGTGCAAGTGGAGGAGTGGGGAATCAAACCCGGTTCTCCCAGATTAGAGTCCGCACACTTAACCACTACACCAAACTGGCTCTCTGAGTGAACTCTGTGGTCACTGTTCGCAACTGGTGCAACAACCTCTGCATCTACTCGGAACCAAGTCCAAGACCACTACCCCACTTGTTGGTTCTGTGATCAACTGTTCCAGCTTGCAGTCATTTATGGTGTATAGGAATCTCATTCCTACAGCATGATTCATGTACATATTTACCCAGTGGCTTTGGCCTGGGCAAGCCAAGCCGAAATGAAGCAGGACCCAGGGCAGCTGTTCTCACCTAGCCTTGCCCCAGGGACAGTTTCATCTTCCACCAGCAGTTTGAAATCCCAAGCTCAGCAGCAGAGCCTGCTTCAGCTACCTTTGCCCAGACAGATGCATGAACATGAAAGATTTTCTTAGTGGCTTTCTGCAATGCTGGAATGGCCCTCGGTCTACCCCAAATAGATGTCATTATGAAGTGATAATTCAGATAACGACAAATGGAAGAAATAACCGTCACTCCAAGAAACTAACTTGAAACAAGAAAATGCATTGCTTTGTCATAATGAGTCATGTGACATGTCACCTAAACATTAGCACACATCCTGAGCTTGCTGCTATGAGGAAATGGCATTTCTGGAGGCTTCTTGCACCTAAAGAAGATAAAGAAGGTTAGACAGACTGACAGAGACACATCATTCCATAACGACAGCTGAAAATTATACTTTCCTACCTAAACCACTTGTGACCTTTTACTTGCTATTGTATCTGTAATTTATGCACCAGTTTTGCTTGTTATCTTATTTATAGCCTGGTAACTTATCACCCTGTATCATCACAATGTTGAGCTAGTTGCCATACAACTCTTGATTCTGCCACATTGTAAAAGCATGCATGTTTAAAGTGAATTTGTCTCAGGTGGCTTTAATCAGTAGAATACTCTTGATGTGCCAAGACTCCTTTTGTTTCCCTAGGCAAATCCTTCTATCAATCCTTTCTGTGATGGACCACTGCCTAGTAAAGGGGGGTGTTCCCTCTAAGCTGAGTTAGTGTGAGCTAGCTCACATTTTTTTAGCCTCCGGCTCACACTTTTTTGTCTTAGCTCAGGAAAGATGGGGCTCCAGAGCAAACTAATTTATGCAGTCGCCAAATTGCTGGCTCACAACTTTAATGCCAGTAGCTCACAAAGCAGAATTTTTGCTCTCCAGGGCTTAGAGGGAACATTAGGGGGGAGTACTACTATTCTAGTCCAAAATGACAGGGATAGCACCAGCACTTTGAGGAAATGCAACTAGCACAACACAGCCAGTTAATACCCCTGCCCTCCCCATAGTGTGCACATAGGAGTACTCTGTATGCTAGACCATTACAGGCAGTCTTTCTGCAGACCTTTTAGGTTCCTGTCCTCTGCTTGGCTAAGGAACAGGAGCTTGCGTTCCTTGGCTAAGCCACCAGGGGAGAGATGCAAAGGGTCCTCCCATTCTCAGTAATGCCTTGGTCCATGCATAAAAGGAAAGAGAAAACATAGGGAATTGTTTTGCCCTATAAGAATTTATCTACACGTGGGTACTGCATATAGTCTTCAGATAATGCGGTGCTCAAATGACCATTTTTTTAAAAAAAAGTATTTAAATCTACAAAAGGGGGGAGTGATAAGTATTCCCCAACTGAGAGGGAAGTTAATGGCACATGAAACAATGGTAAGAAAGTGTGCTCTCAGTATCTTGTCAAAAATGTCTGTGTTTTATTTTTAATTATTCAAGACAAAACTGATTTCTTTTGCTAATATTGACATTTATTGAGTAACTAGCAGTAAAGCCCGTTGTGGAAATAAATACAACGGGATCTAGAAAGAGGCTCTGGTGGAATGCAGTGAAGTCCAATCAGCTTCCATATGCAAAAGACCTTGAAGGTTCCATATGCAACTGACATTCCAACTGCCTTGCGGGGAGGGGGGTGAGTTTGAGGTGTGGAATGCAGTGAAGTCCAATCAGCTTCCATATGCAAAAGACCTTGAAGGTTCCATATGCAACTGACATTCCAACTGCCTTGCGGGGAGGGGGGTGAGTTTGAGGTGTGGAATGCAGTGAAGTCCAATCAGCTTCCATATGCAAAAGACCTTGAAGGTTCCATATGCAACTGACATTCCAACTGCCTTGCGGGGAGGGGGGTGAGTTTGAGGTGTGGAATGCAGTGAAGTCCAATCAGCTTCCATATGCAAAAGACCTTGAAGGTTCCATATGCAACTGACATTCCAACTGCCTTGCGGGGAGGGGGGTGAGTTTGAGGTGTGGAATGCAGTGAAGTCCAATCAGCTTCCATATGCAAAAGACCTTGAAGGTTCCATATGCAACTGACATTCCAACTGCCTTGCGGGGAGGGGGGTGAGTTTGAGGTGTGGAATGCAGTGAAGTCCAATCAGCTTCCATATGCAAAAGACCTTGAAGGTTCCATATGCAACTGACATTCCAACTGCCTTGCGGGGAGGGGGGTGAGTTTGAGGTGTGGAATGCAGTGAAGTCCAATCAGCTTCCATATGCAAAAGACCTTGAAGGTTCCATATGCAACTGACATTCCAACTGCCTTGCGGGGAGGGGGGTGAGTTTGAGGTGTGGAATGCAGTGAAGTCCAATCAGCTTCCATATGCAAAAGACCTTGAAGGTTCCATATGCAACTGACATTCCAACTGCCTTGCGGGGAGGGGGGTGAGTTTGAGGTGTGGAATGCAGTGAAGTCCAATCAGCTTCCATATGCAAAAGACCTTGAAGGTTCCATATGCAACTGACATTCCAACTGCCTTGCGGGGAGGGGGGTGAGTTTGAGGTGTGGAATGCAGTGAAGTCCAATCAGCTTCCATATGCAAAAGACCTTGAAGGTTCCATATGCAACTGACATTCCAACTGCCTTGCGGGGAGGGGGGTGAGTTTGAGGTGTGGAATGCAGTGAAGTCCAATCAGCTTCCATATGCAAAAGACCTTGAAGGTTCCATATGCAACTGACATTCCAACTGCCTTGCGGGGAGGGGGGTGAGTTTGAGGTGTGGAATGCAGTGAAGTCCAATCAGCTTCCATATGCAAAAGACCTTGAAGGTTCCATATGCAACTGACATTCCAACTGCCTTGCGGGGAGGGGGGTGAGTTTGAGGTGTGGAATGCAGTGAAGTCCAATCAGCTTCCATATGCAAAAGACCTTGAAGGTTCCATATGCAACTGACATTCCAACTGCCTTGCGGGGAGGGGGGTGAGTTTGAGGTGTGGAATGCAGTGAAGTCCAATCAGCTTCCATATGCAAAAGACCTTGAAGGTTCCATATGCAACTGACATTCCAACTGCCTTGCGGGGAGGGGGGTGAGTTTGAGGTGTGGAATGCAGTGAAGTCCAATCAGCTTCCATATGCAAAAGACCTTGAAGGTTCCATATGCAACTGACATTCCAACTGCCTTGCGGGGAGGGGGGTGAGTTTGAGGTGTGGAATGCAGTGAAGTCCAATCAGCTTCCATATGCAAAAGACCTTGAAACGCTGGGCGGGACTGCACAAAGCAGCTAGTCAACCCAGGCAGCGTCTTCTGACTGACAGTTCAAGCGTCCATACACTAAAGGGGCCAAATTTAGAATGTTCATATAGAATGTTCGTACTCAATTATATATAAGGAGAGATCTGTATTTCACTGTACTGTAAAATATCCCTTGAGCTTCCCTGCCATACGTCTGCCCCTGAATTTTTGGGCAATTGTTGTGAGATATACTCAGTACTATTGACACAATCTGTTTATGGATTACAACCTGCATTCTCTAGCAGTATTACACATGTGACATATTAGTCAGGTCCATATGAGATGTCTCATGCTGTTTCTGCTGGCCTAGATGAGTCATGTCTGATCACCAGTGAGATATAGCCTACTAATCTTTCCAACAGGTCTACTCAGAATCCTACTAAGAACTACTCAATGAGGTTTCTTCCCAGGAAAGTGTTCTTATGATTGCACTGTAAATTCTTGGAGGCTTTGTATGTCACTGAAAAAAAAATTCTAATGCAGTAGTCCAATAGGCAGTGCTTAGCCTTTACAAACACAAACATTTCTTCCTGCTTCAACAAAAATATTTTAAAATATCATGCACCTGGAGATGACTGAATATATCCCTTGTTTGGTGTAGTGGTTAAGTGTGTGGACCCTAATCTGGTAGAACCGTTTTTGATTCCCCACTCCTCCACATGCAGCTGCTGGATGACCTTGGACAAGCCATAGTTCTGTCAGTGCTGTTCTTGAAAGGGCAGTTCTCGAAACAGCCCCACCTACCTCACAGAGTATCTGTTGTGGGGAGGAGAAGGGAAAAGAGATTGTAAGCTGCTCTGAGAGTCTGAGACTCCTTTGGGTAGTGAAGGGTGGGGGTATAAATCCAATCTCTTCTTCTCTTGTCATTAAAGATTATGGGCACTGGCCAATAAGTGTCCATCAGTGCAGTCCTATACAGAGTCATACCCTTCTAACTTCATTGACTTCCAGCAAGTTGACACAGTGAACGGAGTGATGGGAAACTGCACTTCTGCCATTACAGGAATGCTCATGCTTAATACCAGAGGGCAGTTTAGTCAGGCAAGGCTGGGATTCAGAAGCTTATCGAGGGCTCACCGTGCACACTGTGTTGCCATCTCCATCTTGTGCTGGACACCTTGGAAGGCTGCTAGCAGGGGGAAGGAGTGTTTTTATGCTGCAAGCCTCCTGGGAGGGTGGAAGCATTGACAGAAAGACTTGTTCTACGAATAATCCAAATAACCAGCGTAGAGCAAGAACACCTCACTTGTGCTGCTTGTAATGTAATGAGAATCCACTGGAGGTGCTGTTTAAGGGCCTGTCTAATCTCAGAGATAAACACCTGCCCGGAAGTTCAGAATGTCATATATTCTGATCAGCCAAATGAAGAACAAACCACCCAAAAATGCAAGTCCATAGGATAGCAACTTATGGTTTTGAGAATGCTTTTGTTTTACCAAATAAAGTGTTCTGTTCTAGAAATTGTCAAGGTGAGGTTAATATATGTATAAGATGAGATGCATAAACTCAGTGGTGGAGGACTACAGACTGCCATCGTACAATGCACTTACTTGAGGGTCAGTCCCATTGAATGCAGTGGAACTTACTGCTGAAGGAACATATATAAGATCACATTGTATATCACTCTGTTGATAGTATTGCTTCTCCCTAAAAGCACAGCCATCCCAGTTTAAGCTCATTGCCTTCAACAGAATTAGACTGGAGTACAGGATTGAATGGTAAGACATTTTGGTGCCACTGAAACATGGCACTTGTTTCCAAAAACATACATGCCGAGAACAATTGAGAGTTAATTGGTGAGGGTATTTAGAAACGTGTTTCTGTTGCCTAGCCAAAGAAGGATTAAAAAAGATAGCTTTCTAAATTTCAAAATAGACTTTACTACCCATGTCAAGGAACAGCACAATTAGTTGTATTTAAAGTATTTTATCAAATCAGGTGCTTAGATATGGATGCAATTAATTTTATAATTGACCTTGGGTCAATTATTTCAAACACTAATTTGAAAAAACAAACAGTGATTGTTGTCATAGCATAGGAACTGCATCCCCCCCCCAACTGGATTCCAGAGGCATCCCCAAGGCTGTTGAACGTTAGCTGCTTTCATGCTTAAATTAATATGTATAATTCTGATTTAAAAGTAAATTACTACACAGATTAATCCCACTTGTAATTCTGAAGGTCCTTCAGAGAGTTCAAGATGCATTTGTGAGGTTCTCTCATTTTTTAGGATAATGTAAGAATGTGACATCCAAAGATCCAGCAAAGCAGGAAAGTGGAGGAACTTTAAATGGTAAAATCAATATTTATTGGGAAAATCCTGATTACTCTGATTTATTTTGAATATGAAATTCTTCTTCACCAGAGTACCGTCATGAGAATTTTTTTATTTGGACCAGAAAATTGTATCTTTTAATATGTTGCAACAGAACTAGGAACTAATCAAACTCCCATGAGGCATTTTGCTTCACCTCTAAGGCGGAGGTGATGGATTACCCCCCCCCCCTTAGGAGTATAGCTAAGCAAGAGGTGTTAAGACTGAGGTAATGACTGTGGCTCAGATCATGAGCTACTCATTGCAAAATTCAGACTTAAACTGAAGAAAATTGGGAAAACCACAAGGCCATTCAGGTTTGACCTAGATCGCATCCCTGATGAATATACAGTAGAGGTGAAGAATAGATTCAAGGGTCTAGTGCCTGAAGAACTATGGACGGAGGTTCGTGACATTGTACAGGAGGCAGCAATCACCACCATCCCAAAGAAAAAGAAATGCAAGAAAGCAAAGTGGCTGTCTGATGAGGCTTTACAAATAGCAGAGGAAAGAAGGAAAGCAAAAGGCAAAGGTGAAAAGGAAAGATTTACCCAACTGAATGCGGATTTCCAGAGAACCGCAAGGAGAGATAAGGAGGCCTTCCTGAAGGAACAATGCAAAGTAATAGAGGAAAATAATAGAATGGGAAGGATTATGCTAAAGCTTTTGACTGTGTGGATCACAACAAACTATGGCAGGGCCTTAAAGAGATGGGAGTACCAGACCACCTCACATGTCTCTTGAGAAACCTGTATAAGGGCCAAGAAGCGACAGTTAGAACCGGATATGGAACAACTGATTGGTTCAGCATAGGAAAAGGAGTACGACAAGGATGTATATTGTCACCTTGCTTATTTAATATATATGCAGAGTACATCATGCGAAATGCTGGCCTGGATGAATCACAAGCGGGAATTAAGATTGCTGGGGAAAAGATCAACAACCTCAGATATGCAGATGATACCACTCTAATGGCTGAAAGTGAAGAGGATCTAAAGAGCCTCTTGCTCAGAGTAAAAGAGGAGAGCGCAAAAGTGGGCTTGAAGCTCAACATCAAAAAAACTAAGATCATGGCATCCGGCCCCATGACTCCTTGGCAAATAGAAGGGGAAGCTGTGGAAGTAGTGACAGACTTCACGTTCCTTGGATCCCAGATCACTGCAGACTGTGACAGCAGCCATGAAATTAAAAGACGCCTGCTCCTTGGGAGGAAAGCGATGGCGAACCTAAACAGCATGATATAAAGTAGACATCACCCTGCCAACAAAAGTCCGCATGGTCAAAGCAATGGTATTCCCAGTAGTCATGTATGGCTGCGAGAGTTGGACTATAAGGAAGGTCGAGGAATAGATTCTTTTGAACTATGGTGCTGGAGAAGACTCTTGAGAGTCCCTTGGACTGCAAGAAGATCAAATTAGTCAACCCTAAAAGCAATCAACCCTGACTGTTCTCTGGAAGGCCAGATAATGAAACTGAAGCTCAAATACTTTGGCCACCAAATGAGAAGGGAGCACTCACTGGAGAAGACCCTGATGCTGGGAAAGATTGAAGGTCAAAGAAGACGGGGACGGCAAAGGATGAAATTGTTAGACAGTGTTATCGAGGCAATGAACATGAAATTAAGCAAACTCCGGAGCATGACAGAAGACAGGAGGGCCTGGCGTGATGTGGTCCATGGGGTCGCGAAGAGTCGGACTCGATTGTGCGACTGAACAAAAACAAAAAATTTTACACACAAAAGAAGCCAACATTTGGCCTAAGTAGTTCAATTAACCCTAAAGATATCACAAAATAATTCAAATTGTTCTTACTCCCTGTGCCTGTGAAGAGATAACAACCAAGGTCTGGCTTATCTCACAAGTTTAACAAAAGCCTTGAAGTCAAAGGAACTGAGCTGTGTGTTTGAAATATAAACCCTCAGTGTAAATTTATGTTGCGAATACTTTGACATTGTAAAATGCAAGAATGCCAGGGAACATCCTTTGTGCCATCCTTTATCAAAGAGAACATTGACAGACACAATTTACAAGTGTAATCAGCTTTCAAAATCATTTTAATTCAGAAGCTAGGGCTGCTGGGTTGGACCCCTGAACCTGGGCACCCCTCCAGTATCCTTTATAAGAAGTCTTTGGGGTCTCAGTACTGGGAGAGAAGGGAGTAAACTCATCCTGTCTCCTCTGTCTTCCACATTGGGTCTCTCCACATCCTAGCAGTAGGGATGCTAGCATCCAAGTGGGACCTAGGGGTCCCCTGGAATTACAGCTCATTTCCAGACTACAGAGATCAGTTCCCCTAGAGAAAATAGATGCTTTGGAAGGTGGCATTGATTGTATCCTGCTCAGCTCCCTGTCCTCCCTAGGCTCCACTTCCAAAGCTCCAGGAGTTTCTCAGCCTGGATCTGGCAACCCTCCCCTCCCCATGGCTAGGGGACCCTGACAACTCTACCTAGCAGAGAGAACCCAGGTGTGTCCCTCCTTGGCCTTTTGCTGACTCTCCCTTTTAACCCCACTCATTCAGGAATGCCCAGGGAAAAGACATGTGAGTTTTTCCTTTGCTGGGGAATTACCCTACTCATCCTCTGAGCTTGCTGGCCAGTTGGCAACAGGTCCAGCTATTAGGTGTTGCTCCTTAAAGGAACCCCATGGCTTTACTGGCACTGCTGGCTGTTCCAGGGCCAGACAGCTTTTCCTTGGGGTACAATGGGGGTGGAAATATGTCACTGGTCCTGCTGGGTGCCAAGTTGTTGGTCCCTCATCAGTAAGTGTGTGGGTGGCCTCTCCAACTCCTGACATCAAGTGGTCACAGTCTAAGTCTGATGCTCTAAGCACCACAGCACACTTCCTGTGAAGGGACTTGCTCAAAATGCAACAGGATTTTCAAATAAATGTGGATTTTTTGCTATTTTGGGGTCCCCTTCATTTCAATTTTGCTGTTTTTTATTTGCACAACAACCCTGTAAAGTATATTATAGGCAAAAGGACTTGCCCAAGGATCTTCTGCAAGTACATTTCACAGCTAAAGGAGGATTTGAACCTGGGTTTCCTGTACACAAGACCAACTCTCTGGAACCACTGTACATTATGGAAGTGCTCTTTTTAAGCTACATCTCAATCAGTGTTCCCTCTAAGCTGAGTTAGTGTGAGCTAGCTCACAGTTTTTTAGCCTCCAGCTCCAGAGCGAACTAATTTACGCAGTGGCCAAATGGCTTGCTCACAACTTTAATGCCAGTAGCTCACAAAGTTGAATTTTTGCTCACAAGACCCCACAGCTTAGAGGGAGCATTGATTTCAATCATTATTGGTTAAACTGGTGAAGAGAGTAAAATATCAAAGAGGATATTCTGTGATTATTTAATGACAGACTGTGGGCCCTTAAATAGCATTGTCTAAATAACAAAAAGATGAGGCATAGTAGCTAAAAGCATCTTTAGTGTAATGTCTCTAGTGTAAAACTCTCCTTAGCCAAGCAATCACTAGTTAACTTTTGCAGTAATCCTAAACAGGTCTGCTTGAAAGTTCCCCATTTTATTCAATGGGGCTTACTCCCAGGAAAGCATTTTTAGGATTGTGGCCACTGCCTACTTTCTTTCTCAGCCTTTGTTTCTTATCTGCAATATGGAACTAGTAATATTAGCCAATTATGCAGGGTTCCTCTAAGGATTTTTATAAGTGGTTGAGTCTTAAGCAATTTATTTGTAATCATGAATTGTGATAAACTTGAATGTCATCACTATTTCTGATTCATCTTGCTGTGCTTCATAAGGTGTGGAGTTTGTCAGTGTTGCTGAGTCATGCTGAGAGACTCAGACGTGAAACACCACAAGGACTTTCATTTTTTGCTATTAATAAAAACAAAGCTAAAATATGACACTGTATTTCTTATCAAATCTATTGAATTTGCAAGTACCACTACATGTACCATAATAGCAAAAATATTCTGAAAAGCTACTTTTTTATTATTTTTGCATCTATTTTATGTACATGTTTTAGTAAATGTTTATGTTAATGTGTTAATATACTTTTGAGGACTACCATTACTCTGTTACCAGGTTGAATCTCTTATGTGCTTTTTCCTCCTTAGTACAAGACAGATTAACTTGATTCATTATGGTACGCAACAAATAATTTGATTAAAAGACATGTATTTGTGTTGACTGTCAAAAGAACAAATTGTAAGCTCATTTGAATACATTCCTTGTGTTTTGAAATCCACAGTAGATAATTTGAATAACAAATGTCTGTATTGAAGTAATATGACCAAGCATAACACAGACTAATTTGGGGAGCTTAGGAAGGGGAAAAGGCCATTTATTAGAGGAGCAAAAAGTTTTCTGCACACATTAAATACAGTCTTTATAGGATGAAGGTAAATCAATTTTAATGTATGAGGCAGTATCTTAATATGCGATGACTGAAAGCTGGTAGAAAAAAAAGTATGGGGGAAAAATATTACAGGAAAGTATAAAAAATCTTTTTTTGCGGGGGTCATCCCTGTCTGAGAGCAACATCTGAAAACAGCGTTCTGAAGAACGTCACACCTTGATTTGCCCAAGTCCGAAAAGAGCAGAACCCAGCCGGGGTTAGCTTTCAAAAATATATGTAATACAAGTAGGGTTGCCGGCCTCCACATGAGGCCTGGAGATCTCCCAGAATTACAATTCATCCCCAGATGACAGAGAACACTTATCCTTGAAGAAATGGCTGCTTTGGAAGGTAGGCTGTATGGCATTATACCTCTCGAGGTCCCTCCCCTCCCCAAACCCTGCCTTTCCCTGGTTCTACCTTCAAACCTTTGAAGAATTTCCCATCCTGGAGCCGGCAACCCTAAATACAAGGCTCATTGTTAGTAAAAGTAAAATAATAACAGTAGTTTAGCTTGTGTGCAGAAGGGCTTCTGAATAGGCCTCATTACAGTCTACTCCTGTGCAGAAGTACTCAAAAGTAAATCCTACTCAGACTTAATCCTGAACGAGCACGTACTGGATTGCAGTTCTTTTGTGAGTTTCACGTCTCATTTGGAATCAGAGCTGTCCCTTACTACACCTAAAGCCAAATCTTTCTGTATACTACACTAGCTGTCTTTTAAGCCTTTCTTACAACATTTATTGGTCTTGCTGTCATAATACCCTGTGAAGTAAGCAGGTCGGGTGGCCACTGGGGTAGTTGTATTGACCTGCTGTAAACAACAAACAAGAGCCTGGCTGCATCTTCTGTATTATTACAGTATTTCTAGTCCATCTTTCTCATCAAGACCCAAAGTGGATTACAAAAATTAAAATGCAACAATAAATAAAAGCCTTTAATAAGCTTTCAACTAACCACAACTGCTTACCTCTTCACAAAATTGTGCTCCTAAATAATTCAGTTTTATACATTCTGTGAAATAACAACACTCAAAATCGTTTAGGCTTCACACGGCACAACTCCTAAGGGTAACAAGAACAGTTAACAGGGCCAATGTTCCCTCTAAGCTGTGGAGCCTTTGTGAGCAAAAATTGTACTTTGTGAGCTACTGGCATTAAAGTTGTGAGCGAGCGATTTGGCTGCTGCATAAATTCGTTTGCTCTGGAGCCCTCCTTCCTGAGCTAAGGCAAAAGTGTGTGAGCCGGAGGCTAAAAAACTGTGAGCTAGCTCACACTAACTCAGCTTAGAGGGAACACTGAACAGGGCCTCATCAGTCAAGCTGTGGGGCAACTGGCAATTTTACTGGCTCACAGGATGGTACTTTCAAAAAGCCCTCCTTGAATGAGCAGAGCATGCTGGGAGAGGCAGTCCTGCAGATATGTGGCTCCAAGACCATGTAGGACTTTACAGAGAACAGGAACCTGGAAACTATTAACAAGTAACGAAAAAGTTTAGAACAAGTTTAATATGCTCATTCTTGACAGTGATTGAGATGTGACGTTTTGCATCAGCCAAAGTTTCTGAGTCATTTTCAAGAGCTCTCTCATATAGAATGTGTTTCAGTAGTATAGCCTCAAGATTCCTCTAGCAGACTTCTGGTTTTTGGCGCCTCAACGATGGCCGCGTCTCTCGGTTCCTCCGAGAGACATGTGCCATGAATCGGGAATTAGGAGGGAGCGCGATTGTGCGCACTCCCCCATGGAGTCCATAGGTGATGGACTCCTAGCCAGGGGGCTTTGGAGAGCCCTACCTCCAGCTGACAGCTGGCACAGGGGGGCTGCTCTCTGCCCCGAAGGTCCCGCCCTGATTCCCAGTATCGGACTCGAAGCGACCACCGGGACAAGCGTATGAAGGTTTGGCGATTTTACTCTGCCTAGCGAGATCCTAGGGAGACCTGCTGGATCGTTTTTGAAGACGGATGAGTGAGTTTAAGTTAAAGCGAGACATCGGAGCCCTGTTGCGAAGCCCCCACAAACTAAAGCGGGAAGAGGGAGGGGACGTCCTACCCCCTCAAGCAAATGAACGATGCGGGACGGTGGGGGACTGAGCCAACAGTGGCAATGGATTACAGTAGTAGGACTAGATCAGAGAAATCTCCTAATAAAAGCATTTACAGACCTTTGAGACTTTGGCAACTTCAATCGGTAAATGTAAACAACCCTCCAAGATGGCGATCGGAGACAGTGAGGGAGGTGGGACGCTTCTCTCAGGAAGAAGAAAAATGGAGGGTTAGGTCAGGTGACCTAACCATAGACTTCCTACAGCATTGAATCAGGTGCCATCTGCTGGCTAAAGTGGGATATTCAACGGGAACGGCTCTAAATGTGGCGAGACTTTTAAAGGGACAGTGTTTAGAATAAGAAGCAGCAAATCTTGGTTTATAGATGAAATTGAGACTGTGTATAGCTTGTACTGGATGGTGGCAAGCAGATTAAAAAGCGATTGGACTCTTGTACCATAACAAGCGAGTGAAAGCCCTGGCAAAGGAAAGCGGTACTAACTGGACAAAGCCTGTTTCATTAAAGCTGTTTATGAAAGAAGAATCAACAGAGAAGGAAGAGGACAAATTGAGGTGACTGTATGGACTGAGTAAATCTAGGCTCCACAACGTCGTGTTTGTGGGGAGGGAGGGAAAGCGCAATGGGAGATGTCAATGTCTTTTAAGGTCTCTATACTTCTTAATTAGCTTTGGAGCTATTCTCTATCTAGAAACTCATGTCAGAAGTTAATTGATAAGAGTTACAACTTTGTATCTATAAGCATATGTAACCTTCTACACTTGGGCTTTTAGTGCCTATTTCTCTGCCTCCCTTAGTCTGTAGTCTTTCCCCTCCCTTTCTTTCATTATACTTATGTAGTTATTTTAGAAATGCAAATAAAAAAATCCCCTTCGGGGGACAAAAAAAGAGATTCCTCTAGCACATTGGCTTGGTAAAGGTAGGTTGGTTGGTTGTGGAAAGTGCTAGTCAGTCACACCTGACTTATGGCAACCCTGTGGGTTTTTCAGGGCAAGAGATGTTCAGAGGTGGTTTGCCATTGCTCCCACGTCAAGACCCTGGTATTCCTTGGAGGTCTCCCATCCAAATACTAGCCACGGCCAACCCTGCTTAGCTTCCGAAATCTGATGATATTAAGCTATCCTGATCAGGGCAAAGGTAGGGAGCCTATGCTAAATGAAGAATGTGTTTTTTCACAGCTGAATTCACAAGCTTCTCCAGCAGTAATGCAGGATCAAGTATGACCTCCAGGATGTGCCTAACTGAGCCTTAATCTAGATGGGAGCATCTAAAGAGCACTTCTGTTTTCATGTCACATATTTATTCATATATAAGATTTGCTGCACGCATTTGGCATGTTGAGTCAGTAGCTTGCCACATCACCTCAGGAATCCACCTCAACAACTGTGATGGTTTCCTATGATCTTTTGGGCCTGTGTGCAGTATTGCCTGGCCACATTCTTCTTTCAAATGACTGACTTCCACAACTTCCTTTAGGAAGCTTGCATTGGTTTATTGTGGAATAAGAAACCTCCAGCGCTCTGGGGAACTTAAAAAATATACTTTATACCTCACAATGCAGATTAACATTTGCACTTACAGTAAGTATTCTTGCCAGACATCATGTCATCAGCCAAGAAGGCAGTACATAAATCGTTTAGACTAGGCTCAAGGCAGCAATGGTCAAGGCAGCAAATGGGGTTCAATGTGGCCAAGTGCAAGGCAATGCACATTGGAGCCAAAAATCCTAAATATAAATACACATTGATGGGGTCTGAACTGGCAGAGACTGAATAAGAAAGATCTTGGAGTTGTAGTAGATAACTCACTGAAAATGTCGAGACAATGTGTGACTCTTTAGTAAAAGGCGAAAGATTTATGCGATCTGAAAAGAAACCAGAGTATTAATTTTAAAAGGCCAATGCTATGCTGGGGCTTATTAGGAAGGGTATTGAAAACAGATCAGCCAATATCATAATACCCCTATATAAATCAATGGTGTGACCTCATTTGGAATACTGTGTGTAGTTCTGGTCACTCACCACACCTTAAAAAGGATATTATAGCTTTGGAAAAAGTGCAGAAAAGGGCAACTCGAATGATAAAAGGGTTGGAACACTTTCCCTATGAGGAAAGGTTAAAGCGCTTAGGGCTCTTTAGCTTGGAGAAAAGACGACTGAGGGGTGACATGATCGAGGTTTATAAGATTATGCATGGGAAAGAGCAGGTAAAGAAAGAGGTACTTTTCTCCCTTTCTCACAATACAAGAACCCGTGGGCACTCCATGAAATTGCTGAGCGGTCGGGTTAGAACGGATAAAAGGAAGTACTTCTTCACCCAAAGAGTGATTAACACATGGAATTCACTGCCACAGGAAGTTTCTTGGTGGGGGGGGGGGTCAACAGTGGGAGGGCTTCTAATGTCCTGGCCCGACTGGTGGACCTCCTGATGTACCTGGTATTTCTGGCTACTGTGTGACACAGAGTGTTGGACTGGATGGGCCTTTGGCCTGATCCAACATTGGCATCTCTTATGTTCTTAACGGTCAGCTGAACTCCATCAAACGTGGGAACCAGAAAAGCCTCCGAGATCTCAGGCTTACCGGCCAGCATCACCTCCACATTGGTAGGATTCAGCCCGCGGCTCTTAAAAATAATGGCACCCAAGCAGTTATCCCTTAAAAGCCAACGAGTTTTCAGTCCCGCCTCTAATCCATGAAAATTCATGCTGGAATAAAATCTTGTCCGTTTACTCGAAAAATGAGAGAGGCTATATCGAGAGGAGACACTGAAGGTGGATTTGAACCCGCGTCACCTGACCTTGAAAGCGGCAGAAATGAATCAGCAGCGCAAACCAAAAGTCAAGACGAGCCCAGAAAGTAACTTAAGAGCAATTGGGCGGAGCTAGGGGGCAAAATCGGGAAGGGGCAGGCCTAAATCAGCGGGCACGTGACCATGACGCTATCGAGGCGAGGAGATCATAGAGCCCGGAAGCACCAGTTTTGTTGTTTTTTTAAACGGAGATCCCGGAAGTGAGCTGGGGCTGCGACTGGCGCTGTATTAAGCGGCCGGGTCCGCTGGGAAAGGGGGGGAAAAAGTAACTCGCGAGGAGGGGGAGGGACAGGACACCTTCGGGAAAAAGGAGGGGGGGGCCCTAAAAGGGAAAAAATGGCGTCGTTCATCACGGTGCAGATGAAGAAGGCCTCGGAGGTGGACTTGGCCAAGCCTCTGTGCAAGTTCATCCAGCAGACTTACTCGGGCGGGGACTCGCAGACGGAGCACTGCCGCGCCGCCGAGGAGCTCAACAAGCTGCGCAAGAGCGCGCTCGGCCGCTCGCTGGACAAGCACGAGAGCTCGCTCGAGACCCTCCTGAGGTGAGGAGTTGTCGGGCGCGGGAGGGGCAGTGCGCGCGCGCGCGCTCCCGGCCGACGGTTGAGCGGCAGGTGTGTGGGGGGAGGGGGAGGGGGGAGAGAGAGGTCGCGAGTGAGGCTGCGCGTTGGCCGCGCCCCTGGCCGCCCTAGGAGCCCACAGAACTCCGCGTTCCGGGCGGAGGCGGCGGGGGAGGGGGGCTCGCGGGTGGTTGGGAAGCGGAGCTGGCGGGCTTTGAGGGTCTCTCCTCCCCTCACTGCGTGTTAGGGAAGACCAGAATGGGTTTCCCTTGTCGCGCCTCACTTTCCCTTCGCGTTCACGCTTAAAACAGAACAAGAACGTAAACTCCTGTGGAGTGAACTAATTCGCAGTAGCTGCTGAGTTGCGCAGGCGGTCACTAATCGGGGTAGTGCCTTCTCCTTCCCTGGGCAGGTTTTGGGGAAACCCGTTGGTGCATGACCGTCCTGAGGCTCTGCCTTGGGAGTGTACCGAGAGTGACTAAAGCGCTGGCTGTCATTTCCCCCCTGCCCGTGTGATGCGGGCGTCCAGGAAGTGTGTGAGAAAGGGGAGCTTTTGCACGTGACGCGACCGCTGGTGGGAGGCAAAGGGGTTGAGGCTATGGCACCGTGTTCGACGCCCAGCTTGGATCCCTTCCCGGTGACAGTCATTTGGGGGTGTGAAAATGTGGGCTGGTCACATTGAACAGGTGCCGGGATGCAGGAAAGTTTGAGCTGGAAAGTAAGGACAATCAGTGAGGCTCCAGGTATTGACATTTGGATGGAGGTTTGTACGGCAGGACAAAGGAGGAATCAGACCGGAAATTGTCGTGCACCAGAAAGTGAGTGTAGGGTTAGTAGGTGTGCCTTTACTGTGTGGACTTCCTGGAGCTATAGTGGTGTGGGACAAGGAAACAGCACATCTGATTTTCCCCATATTATCTGTTATGCCATTATGCTTTAGAGTTTGATATGTATACATATATGTAGTGCCATATATTGATTCGGTAATGAACGAACCTAGTTTGGTAGAGGAATGGAAGAAGTCTTTAAAACACTTTAAAGCAACACTGTCTGTGCCAAAAAGCCTTAAGCTTGCTCAGGAAAGCAGGAGAGTGGAACTATTCTGGCTAGTTGCTTCTGCCTTTGTAGTTCATCTGCTCTGAAGGACATTTATGGCCCAATACTATGCATAAGGGAGCTGCGGTGGCTCAAGTGGTTAAGACACTGAACTGCAGGCTGTGGAAGGTCAGTAGTTCAGCAGTTCAAGACCCGGGTGCCACAAGACGGGGTGAGCTCCCATCTCTAGTTCCAGCTCCTGCCAACCTAGCAGTTCGAAAGCAAGAAATTGCAAGTAGATAAATAGGTACCACTTCAGTGGGAAGGTAACAGCATTCCGTGTGCCTTGGTGTTTAGTCATGCCGGCCACATGACCACGGAAACGTCTTTGGACAGCGCTGGCTCTTCGGCTTTGAAACGGAGATGAGCACCGCAACCCTAGAGTCGGATTCGACTGGCTTTCGAGCAAGGGAACCTTTACCTTTTACTATGCATAAGAGGCCTGGATGTTCCTAAACAGCATCTCCCTTTGTATTGCCGGGCATCGGGCACCAGGATGTCTGTTGAGAGCCAAAAACTGTGTTAGATATCACACCTTATCAGGGGTACTCCCCATTCTATGCAGATGCAAAAGGTCTTTGAAGAATGCCAGGAGACCTCAATGTACCTCAATGTTCTTGGGTCAAATAAACAAATGCAAATATTTGTAACTCTAGCCAGTCTTGGGGTACACCAATAGAATTATGTCAGCTCAAGTGTTGCTACCTGTTTGAATCCAGTTGTGTTCCTCCTGAGTTGTAAACTACTGTGATGTCATTTGTGGTATAAGACCTACTGCCCTTCCTGTTTGGGGCAGAATACAGATTGGTGTTACTGGGTGCTGAGGTATCCAGTCCTGTATCTCCTGTTATTGCAATAAAAAGTTAAAATCCAACTCACTGGACTCCGACTTGTGTGTTCCTTACCTGGCTCTGGGAGCGCACGGGGCGCAGAGATTTCTGCAACAGTGGCTCTGCCTGCCCTATTTTAGGCTCTGATACATTGTATCGAAGCCTGTATGTCCATTAGTAAATTTTCCCTGTTCTTCCTGCAAGGAGTGTGAGGTGGTGTAGATATTATGCTCCTAACTGTTCCGTGAGACAGGTTAGGTTGAAAGACCATCAAGTAAGCCAGTGGGTTTCATACTTGAACTCAGATGTAAACCCAGTTTTCCTCAATCCTAGTCCAACGCCACACCACCCTTGCTTTCATCATATTTTTGGTAATAATGTTCACATTTCTTTGCTGTTGGTCTGAGGAACCCAGCATATCTTAAGTAGTTAAAAATTCTGAATTGAGTGGTAACGTATGTGAAGTCGCTAAAGCTTTCCAGATAGTCATTTGTTTTGCTAAGTAGGCAAGCCAGTTTTTCTGTGCAGTGATTTTACATGAGGGCTGAAATTGTCCTACTTATTTCATGATTAGGGATGCCATTTGCTGAGTTCAGACAGGCATTCTCATGCTGCCATTCCTGCCATCCACCTTTGCTTTCTGGCCAGTGGAAGAAGCAATGGGAGGTGGAAATGACAGTGGCAGGTTAGCCAGTGCTCTGGAAACTGGTAATAAGAGAGCCAGTTTGGTGTAGTGATTAGGAGCACGGGCTCTGATGTGAGAGAGCTGGGTTTGATTCCCCACTCCTCCACATGCAGCTGCTGATGTGACTTTGGGTTAGTCACAAGTTCTTTCAGAGCTGTTCTCTCACAAGCAGTTCTCTCAGAGCTAGTTGGATTGCACTGAATTGTTAGTGCCTGTCATCTTTATTTTGTCTATAGGCAAGTCCGTAAAAGCTGTGTTATTTTTTCAGTTGTATTCTAAAGTGCTTGACAGTATCTAATACCAGGAAAGGCTGTATTACCATTAACTTGTTAGCCATGAAGGCTGCTACCACTGTTAGCCCTGTACATACTTAAACCTATTTTTTTGCTTCTTGATTTCAGATATTATGATCAGCTGTGTTCCATAGAGCCAAAATTTCCATTTTCTGAAAATCAGGTAATGCATGAAATCTTTTAAACAGTGCCTTTTTAATATATATACACAGAGTATACAATCCATGAATTGGAGGTTAAAGCCATTTGAGTCAATTTAACAGCCTAATCCATGTTTTTCTATTCCCATGTGTTTGTGTGAGAATATGAAGTCCATAAGACTTGTTGAAGCTTTACCTAAGAACTGTAGCAATCATTTTATAGATGTTTAAAATGCAGGCTTGAATTGGGCACAGTGTAGTCACCGTTAAACACTGGAGTCTCATGAACAGAGTTAAGCTTGTTCTTAAATCAGTGGGACTCACCTTTTGTTTCAATCTAGATTAATGTTTCCATGGACCTTCCACCTCTGGAGCATAATTTCTTCCCCTCCCATGGCAGCTTGATATCTTGTTCCTGGGAAATTCTCTCTCCCAGGAGCAGGATTTCATGGGGCATTTGGGGCTGCTTTGGGGAGGGGTAGTTGGGGAAATCATACTCGGCAGGCAGATGTGCTTGGGCCCTTGGAAGAGTGTTTCATTGGGTTGTGTGTGGTCTTCATTTGTAGAGAAAGTTGTGAACCCTGATGCTCTTGTGCTGATAGTGTATTATATTTATAATATCGCTGATTTATCAAGCTGTTGGAAGAAACTTTGCGAAGAGAAACATAGCTGTCTTTAGTAACATATAATTTTTATTGCCTTAACGGTGTAAATTTTGGTCTTTATTTGAAATACTCATCTTAAAAGACCTTTTAAGATGCATTTGGATGTCTTCAAAACTAGAAATTTTACTGTTCTCATACTTTCAGCTATGTGTAACCTTTACCTGGAAAGATGCTTTTGACAAAGGATCATTATTTGGTGGATCAGTTAAACTTGGTAAGTAACTTTTTTGACAATAGGAGTCTACTTCATAGTGTTGAATATCTTAAAGGTCAAGTGAAATGCAAACTAGGCATCCAAACCTATTATAGTTCTTGTTCAGTCGTACAGTCGAATCCGACTCTTCCTGACCCCATGGACCGCATCATGCCAGGCCCTCCTGTCTTCCATTGTGCTCCGAAGTTTGCTTAATTTCATGTTCGTTGCATCGATAACACTGTCTAACCAGCTCATCCTTTGCCATCCCCTTCTTCTTTGACCTTCAATCTTTCCCAGCATCAGGGTCCATTATGAGCAGCCTGATTTTATGTGTGTTTACCTGGAAATCATTCCACAGAGTTTAATGGGGCTTACGTGCAAGTTTTAGTAACTGCTTCTAATCTCTGCAAGAAATAAGAAACTTAAGACTTGATTTTCTAATTATTTTGCTGTAGATCGGTTATGTTTTATTTATTTATTATTAAATTTATATCCCGCCCTCCCCAAGCGGGCTCAGGGCGGCTAACAAAAGAGGCACATGCCAGAACTGAACAGCTAAAAACATAACAAAATAATCCATCACAACAAAGTGCCGATGCTCTTGATATTGGTTCTTATCGGTCCAAGATGGGGTTCCGTTGACCAGCCTAACCCGTCAGTATACGTTCCGGATAATACTACTGTCGTCCTTTCGTGACCAGTTCTTCAGATCATCTGGTCATCTTCCCAGGGCCAGCTCACATCCAGATTGATGCCACCATCAGAGATGGCAGCTCGGTGGTAGTACAGTGGTGGTGGCGACTCCTACGCAAAAGCCTGGCGGAAGAGCTCCGTCTTGAAAGCCCTGCAGAACTGCGCAAGGTCCTGCAGGGCCTGGATCTCCCCTGGGAGCTCGTTCCACCAGACAGGAGCCGCTGCCGAAAAAGCCCTGGCCCTGGTTGCGGCCAACTTGATGTCTTTGGCAATATTCATGTTTATGAGAAAGTATGGGTCGTAATATGTTCAAAGCACAATTTAGACAAGGTTTCCTGAAGATGTTGCATAAAAATATATGTACGTTATACGAATACATGCTCTCATTGGAATCCATTAGTTGATTGTAGTCTTCATTTCATTTTTCATTTTGTACATGTGCCTGTTCTTGTGTTAATTCTGTATTTCAGCTCTGGCAAGTTTGGGCTATGAAAAGACATGTGTGCTGTTCAATTGTGCAGCTTTAGCTAGCCAGATTGCATCAGAACAAAATCTTGACAGTGATGAAGGATTGAAAGCTGCTGCTAAACATTATCAGGTACCTTTTTCTCTTTGTGTCTGTCAGATTTTTTGAAACAGAAGTATTAGATCTATGTCTTAAGCTGTCAGACCCAAACTTCATCCTGTGCAGCAGATATTTTGGGATAATCAGTATCAGCCTAGGAAAATTATTGCAGTGGATAGAGTGTTTTTTAATCTGTGAGCCCCAGATTTGAGTTGAATTCATTGAATGGCCTTCCCATCTGCTACTCAAGTAGGGCACTAAGCAGTGTGATCCTTAGCATTTTTACCCTGAAATCCTACTTGCAAAATGGACTTGTTGTGACCCAAGTCAGTATAATTAAGATACCACACACAGCCTTATTCTGAGGATGCACAAGAGAGATCTCTTACATAACAGAGATTTTGCATTCTTCCCTATGCTGTTTTTAAAAGCTGACTGGAGTTTTTATGCAGTTACATATAAAGGGGCTTATCACATCATGACCACTGTCCTCATCTTTTCAGAGGATCCTGGCATCTAAGGCTAGTGCCCATGAACTCTATTTTGGGAGAATGAAGTGGGGTCTGTCGGTTTCCTTATTACTATTCAGAGGGCCTAAAACAGGGTTGTCGAACTCATTTGTTATGATCTGACATAAATGAGACCTTGTCGGGCCAGGCCATGGGTGTCATAAAATATAATGCCAGGTAGCAGAGATATAAACTTTATAAAGGACACAAATACAAAGGATTTTAAAACTTAAAATAAAAACATGCTTAATACATTAGCAGTCTTGCAATATTTTGTTTATTTAACAGTGTCTGATAACTGACACCTCTTGCTCTGAATTATTACATCAAAATGTCTGTGCTGTTGCAATCTTGAGTATGCTGTTCAGGTATGTATCTGTAAGCTGCAAACCTATGATGACGCAGCAGCAGCAGAACTGGAAGAAGAAGCAGAAGACAGCCAGTTCCACTGCGGGCCTGATAGAAGCCCTCCGAGGGCCTGATCTGGCCCTCGGGCTGCATGTTTGACACCCTTGGCCTAAAGGATCTGATAATAGAGATCCTACCCTGGCCTGCCCAAACCCTTGTCATCTGTGGACTGCTAAGGGAGCTGATTTTTTAAAAATACATAATTTCTCTATAAGTATAGTTTTCCTTCATGTCTCTTTCTCTTGTGCGAATGGTAGGCATCCAAGGCCAGTTTCTCCATCACATTAAGAATCCAAAGGAACTTTGGTGGCTTCTAATGTGGAGTGAGCGTTGCTGTTTCATCTTGCTCATTCTTGCCCTTCCATAGAGTTCTTAGTTCCTGTTTGAGTTATCTATGTATTGCAATTTAAATCTGTACAAAAAATGATTTTTCAAATTCTTCTCTGTTCAGAATAATTTTCTGTATGCTTAACTTGACGTACTGTTAGAATGGGATAAACTGAGTACTTTGTGTGTTATAGGGCCAAGAAGTCTATTTTAAAATGTCTAATAGTAATCTGCACCAGAAATGAAACATGTCCAATGGCTTGCAATAAACTGCTAGGTAACTTTTGGTCTGAAAATACTATTTCATATTAATATTACACTTGTATGCAGGATTGGTGCCTTAGACATGCAGCTTAAAGTACTCTGATAAGGAATTGTAGCCTTTGACTTCAGAGGGTCTTTCATTTATTCAAGTCTTGCTCAAATTTCTGTTCTACTAAATGTAAAACATGCAGTCTAAATGCATGATAGTGTCAGATGTGTTTATTTAGTACCTTTTTTTCTCTTTTCTGAAGTTTGCTAGTGGTGCCTTCCAGCATATTAAAGATACAGTTCTCTCTTCTTTGAATCGAGAACCTACAGTGGACATCTCCCCAGATACAGTTGGCACATTAAGTCTTATCATGCTGGCTCAAGCTCAAGAAGTCTTTTTTCTAAAAGCTACAAGAGGTATGTCATGTGCTACCTGACATTCATATTTTGAAGTTGCTGCTGGACTAGAATCTAGCTGTTCTACTGCACACCAACTCGGCTACACTCTGAAACTGTCTTTGGAAATCTTTTACTTGAAGGAATTTGCAGAAAGAATTTTGCTCAAGACACTTTCCAGAAAACATGTATTCTGTGATTTTGAAATGTGCTTTCCAAAAGTATAGTCTTCACATAATTTTCAAAAATAGTAGGACTTCTCTAGCTCTTACAGAAAATATTCAGAATGTATTTGAGACTCTGTTTAAACTTGTTGATTGTGTTGCATATGTGAAATGACTTTCAGCTACCAGCCAAGTTTACAATTGTAATGTTTCCTTTCAGATAAAATGAAAGATGCCATCATAGCTAAACTTGCAAATCAATCTGCTGACTACTATGGTGATGCTTTCAAACAATGTCAGTACAAGGATACCTTACCCAAGGTTTGTAACTTTATAAAGACAGAATGCAAAATATATACAAGTATTATGATTTGACATGGTTATGTATTTGATGTTGTCAGCAGTATTCTGTAATTTTAATACTTGCTGAGTTGGGGGTGGAGGAATCATTAATGAGACAGGAATCTAGTAAATACTTGCAGCTTGCCATAAAATTAGGAAAGAATAGAATTTGGTTCCAAGTTTGTTGCTTTAATATTGAAGATGTTCTTTCAGAGGGGATTTCTGATTTCATTCAACTTTAAAATGCAATGTCTGTGACTGTCTCTGTAGGGCTGTGGTCTGTTTACTTCCTTACTAAAAGTGTTTCCAAACTAACATTCTTCCTAATCGGGTTCATGTTTCTTATTACTGTGCCATCGTCTCACACAGCCACGGAAATTGGTCTTGGGATAGCTTTGGTGGCAGTTATGAGGGCATCGCTGCTCAATCTCATGGCTTTCTAAAATATTGGCAATGAAATCCGGAGTTTAAAAATGTCTCCCCTCTTGGTGAACTCTTTTGTGTTGTGGAGGATCACTGTACTGAGGTTGGGTGCATTTTAGATACTAGGAATATTCAACTTTAGTAAAAGGTTTTTGGATTTCATAAGATTAGGACTATAATTTGTTATATTACACAATACTTCAATGGATATGGTTTGCTTAGTTATTAGTATTGCTTTATAAGGTTTGCTTTAAGTTTAAACAGTTGTTCCTTCCTCTGTGTAGCCGGCTGCATTTGTAAAGCACTGACTTGTTGCCTGGTTTAATCAAAGGGTAAGAGACTTGATGTTTCCTTAAACATGCTTCATGATCAGCAGAACCACTGAGTGAATTAGGTTAGGCAGGACTAGTGTAGACTTTAGAAGATAAATGTGCATCAAAACCACACCTATTCCTGTTTAAATGGTCTGGACACACCTGTAGGATCCTTGGCCCAGGGAAATTATGGTTATACAGACTTTTCTGTTTGCAGTGTACGGTTCTTGATGGTGCTCTATGCAACCAGGTTTTCATGTTGCTTCAAGCATTTTTGGTCTTTAGAATACAGAACAGTAAAGATAGCATATGTAGTCATTTATGTGTCTTCGTATGTCAAATCTACATTTGTGGCAGAGCAAGGTGATATAGCAGTCAGTGTTATTCAGTTTACTGCTGAGATTGGCATTTTTGAATCTTACCCGATGTTTAAATAACAAACAAAATGGCCAAAATAAGATTTTTGGGGAATGGTTCTAGCCTGGTTCACTCTTTGCTGTTTTCTGCTTGCAGAGGATCTCAAACTTGTTTAATGTTCCATTTTGTAAGTTCCCATTTACCACCTGTTCTATTCTACCTCCTGATTCTCACCTTGTTCTGCAGCGTGTATAAATCAGACCTAAGGTTTGTTTTGGAAGAGCACCTTTTAGTGTTTAAAGTTTCAGTTCTTGCTAAATAAGCATTTTGAATGTGACAAAAAGTTGGAGACATTATTGCAAGTGAGAACTTTTATAAGAAAACAGTCTATCAGAAGCTCCTTGAGCGGTCTCTCCCATGTTGCTTAATTAAAGGGGCAGTTTAGCCGTACAGTTTCCATTCCACATGATCACTTACAGCCATTTCCATATTTTAGATTATCAAGACAAGGGGTAATATGATCTGGAAGGCCATACAGATGCATATGCCTCACCATGTTTGGTGAGAAAAATAAAACTGAGCACATGCATCTGGTGGCTGGGGCAAGGACTGACATTTCAAAACTTGAGTTTGGTTTGGTATAATGCTTGTGCAAATATAATGGTTGGTATCTTCACTGCTTTCTAGTGCATATTTGAGTTCTTAACCCTTGGTAAAGTAAGCTGTCACAGATCAGGAATTGACTTATTAATTGAAATCTTTAAGCCAATGTGTAATATCCTAGATGAAATACATAGAGCAGTACTCATACTTTCACCAAACAATCCATACAAACTCTCATGGTGTCCACCGCACCTCATGTCTTAACCTACCTAACCATTAACTGGGTGACTCTAATTTCCTGTTCTTCTTCCTTTCTTCCTGCATCCCATGTTGTCTGTGATGGTTTATGTGGTTGGACTTTCCCCTGGTCAGTATTTTTATTTCCAGGAGGTGTTTCCTGTTCTGGCTGCAAAACACTGCATAATGCAGGCCAATGCAGAGTATCATCAATCTATACTGGCAAAGCAGCAGAAGAAATTTGGTGAAGAAATTGCAAGACTGCAGGTGAGTTAGCAACCTAACTTTCTAAAAAATAGGGGTATGGGGGAATATAATGAAAATCTGAGCTTAGTATAATTGTACTGGCAGGAAATGTATGCTTTAGGTAAAAAATATTTCTTTTCTGGGGGCCTTTTTTTTTTTGGAACATTCAACTCGCATGAATGCTTGTTTCAGACTAATGATGGAAGTCGGACAGGCCAGTTATGGCTAACGCTAACGTGTGTGAGAGCAGAAAAGAGCAAGAGTCCAGTAGCACCTTAAAGACTAACCAAATTTGTGGCAGGGTATGCGCTTTTGTGAGTTACAGCTCACTTCTTCATATACCTGATATATGTGATGTATGCTCCTGCAGAGTGCAGGGGGTTGGACTAGATAACCTGCAAGATCCCGTCCAACTCTAACATTCTATGATTCTATGTGTGAGTTAGCAAAATCTGTAGAGTATTGGCATTTGAGTGACTTGTTGCACTTGAAATTCCTCCAAGCGCCTATCTTCTCCCCCACTGCCTGGCTTTATTTTAAGCTTGTGTTATAACCAAAGTAATAGTAAGTCCTCCTCCCCATGTTTTTCAGTTAGCTCCAATTTGCTGGAGAGAACATATTTTGGATAATTCTGGACTTAAGCTTAATCATTTGGTTTCAGGTGCTGTCATCAAAGCACCCTTAGTAGTAAGTCAGTGGGACTTAGCTCTTATTTGTAAAGGCATTGTCTTGCGAGGCTGTGCCCCCAAACCAAGATGAAGATGGGCCATGAGAATGTGTTACACTGAATCAAACAAATTTGGCAATCTCGGCCTCTTCCCTCCCCCACATGCAGGATTTTATTATTTATTTATTTATTTATTTATTTTCATTACATTTATACCTCGCCCTTCCCGCAAGCGGGCTTTTTTCTTCCTTTCTGGCTTCCTTGATCTATTTTCTACTTATTTGAAGGTTTATGTCATGTTATTTTATACCTGTCATGTTATTTTATTAATTTTTTTGGTATTTTGTGTGTGTATGTGCTTGTGAGCCTGGAAGTCATGGTGACTTCTGGCAACCCCTAGTGGGGCTAGGATGTTTCACAGAGGTGGCTTGATATTACCTGCCTCTTCATCCAAGCCCTGGTATTCCCTTGAGGTCTCCTTTCCAAGTACTTCCCAGGTCGGTTCAAGATCTGACAAGATCAAGCTTGCCTGGGCTATCCAGGTCAGGGCATGCTATTTTGATGCTGACTCAGCCCAAGTACTTGAGTGAAGAGACAAGATCATCTCCTTAACTTATACTTATGAAAATGGCACATGAGATGCTTTTGAAAGTTCAAAAATAAACAAGATATTTTATTCAACGTAGAGGGGAGAAGGTAAGGAGAAATCAGGGGAAACATGTCTGTGGTGAATCAATAATAACTCTGAGGTAACTTGGTAATTTCACAAACTTCAGATAATATGTTTCCAGCAAGTGAGAGTTTCAAGCTTTTCACAAAGTCTTAGAATCTTTGAGATGAGAGGCTGTATTTTCAGTGTCCACTAAACTCTTCAGTGTACGTTCTTGAATTTAACTGACTCTTCAGGTTTCAAAAGGCAGGGATACCGTACCAAGTACGTCAAATCCTTCTCTAAACAAACCAGGGATCACTCCACTCTTTAGAGCTATCTCCCTTTTCAACTGGGCAGGGGATTACTTCTCTAAACTAGAAGCTCTGTCCCTTTTTCTCTGGCCCGAATGGGGGTCTTCAGCAGTCCTCCCACTTCTCCTTGCCACCTTGGCAGTCCTTAGTCAATGTTAAACTGAGTTCTCTTCAGCAGTCAGTTCCCAACTCTTCTCAGCTGAGGCTATCCAGTGAAATCTATTTGAGCAGCCTGTCACTCAAAGGCTCTGGCTCTATGAGGCATTAACTCTTCACAGTCCGTTATATGTTTATACAGCACTTATGAGGTTTTAAAGCACAGTCTGTCACAATAGCATTGCCCACATATGGTAACCATTTACTGGCACATGAGCTGGGAGGAGAATGGTGCATGGCAAAGACTAACATAGGCCTCTGTTACCTATCCAGTCTGCTGTAAGACCACTCATCGCTTACATACCCTGGGCCTTCTTAAAACCCTCCCTTGGCATTTAGAAGTGCCTCATTCTACTTACTGATCTGTCATAGTATTGTAAAAGTATCTAAAAAAGCACTGGGACAAGAGCTTGGGGTTTCCAGAAACTTGCATCCAGTATTTGTCCCACTCCCTAAACAGCCGTATATGCAGAACTTCTATCCACAAAATGTGGGCTGGATGTGTGAGAGCACACTCTTAGGCACACAAATGAATTAAGCAGATTCCACTCAGACAGGTCCAGTTATGTCTTACTTCAAGAAAACTGTCTTAATGTAGCATCCGGGCATTGTGAGGATGATGTAGCAGGTACTAGGAAGACATAGTGCAGTGGAATGTCTTCATGCCTGCCTGCACTTCTTTTATGCATGGCATATTGAGGATGAAATCTCTTGCCTTAAGGTGGCAGCGGCCTTTCAAAAGCTCATGAATTCAAGGTGCCTTTCTGTGTTGACATGATAGCAAAGATAATGTACAAAATTTCTTATGTGCTGAGTCATTCTATAAAATATCTGGCTCTGTCTGGTTTCATGCTTTGTTCCTTTTTCCTTCCCAGAAAAAGGTGGCGTTTGTCTGCATTCTGCAGCGGCAGTAGTACTTTGTTTTAAAATTACAACTGACCCTTCAACATAATGAGAATCATGAGTTCTAGAGGTAGTGTGCATCTTCAAAGGTTCCAGGAAGAAAATATTTTGTTATGGCATGTTTCCGTGAGGGAGTCTAACCTAGCTCCGAAGAGGAATGTCTGTGCTGGGAAGCATCTGCATGGCAGGCAGCTTTGGATATTTTAACTATGCTAGTATTTAAAAGAACCAAAATCTTGCCTTTTGCTAGAAGTTACATGGAGCAGGAACTAGTTTTGTATGCTAATAATTTTATATGATCTATTACTCTTGCAGTTTATTCTGTATATTCCAGGGAAACCTCTTGCTGATGCTTTCCAAACTTCTCCAGTGGGCATTTTACTTAGCTGTGTCATATTTGTTTTGTTTATTTATTGCACTTATTAGCCACCTTTCTTCTTTATGGAGTTCAAGGCAGCTTACAACATAGGTAAAATACATGTAATCAAATACATTAAAAGCATAAAACGTATAGTGATTTTGTGTGTGTGTTATGGCAAGAGTTACAGCAGAGTTTTTTAAAAAATATTCTGTTTATTTTGAATTTAGCATGCTGCTGATCTAGTAAAAACTGTGGCCTCTCGCTATGATGAATACATAAGTGTAAAAGACTTGTCTGACAAGATCAGCCGTGCACTCACTGCAGCAAAGAAGGACAATGACTTCATCTACCATGACAGGATTCCTGATCTTAAAGATCTAGAGCCTATTGGGAAAGCCAGCCTTGTGAAAGCTACTCCAGTTGTTGTCCCTCTGAGTCAGAAATTTATTGGTAAGCCACACCTTGCATCCGATATCTGTATGCAGTCTAAAGTTTAGCATATGACTTCAGTAATCCCATTCTAATTTTGGAGCTAACTTATTTAGGCTTGTGACCTTTCCCCCCTAATAGTCAAGGTAAATTATATTTCTCTTTAATCCTTTCAATGTCATTGTAAGGGAGGTGACTGCATCTTGCCTTTGAGAAACTGCTTCTAAGGGGCATATTTGACTTAGTGTCCAACTTCAGAGCTGTATCTGTTACTTTGAAGGTCTGTCCTCCAGTGTGTTTATTCTGATGCCTTTATAAGAAGCTTCCAAACAGTACAAGCCTTAAGTAATGTGTTTAAATGCAAACTTTTGGTAGTTCTGTTTTAGGTGGAGTGGGAGTACTGAATTCTGACTTGAGTGAGGTTTTGTTAGCCCTGTTGTTAGAAAGCCTCAAAAACTCTGCAGATGTAGACTCTGGTAGACGAAGCATGGCTGTATCTTGTAGACTACAATTTTGTGTGTGTGCTTGACATAGGAGGTCTAAATCCCCAGACTACTCATGTAGCAGGTATCACCTGTTTGCTTTGGCACATGTGGTGGTGCCGCAGATCTCACTCCTCACTAGGGATAGCTGGCTGATTGCAGACACACATTATTTGAATGCCGTAGGGGCCTTCCCACTCAAAGCCTGTTGATCGTGTAGCCTTTTAAAAATACATGTAAATTAGAACGTTTGCAATCTGTTACCTCCTCTGTATTGAGTCTTGGTCTGGAATACTGCCGTCTAGAGGGAGGTGATCTCTACAGAGAGACTGGGTGCGTGGTTGCCTGGCAACAAGAGGGGAAGTGAAGAGGAATGGAGAGAAGGAGCTGAGGCATTTTACCCTGGGGGAGTGGAGAATTTTTGTGAAAGAGGCATTCCAGAGAAGGACAGTCTGTGGAAGGGAGGGGCAGTAGTGACAGGAGAAGGGCCATTGTCTCGGTTGGGTCTCAGATTCACTGTGCTCATATGGCTTGAGGAGGAGAAAATCTGTTTTTCCAGTCTGAGCAAAAGGAGGAGACCTTCCCAGACATTCAGACCTTTTGTGGGCTTTGTGAGTCAGATCCAGGGACTTATTTCTCACCTCATCCTGACCTGGGAACTGTTCATTTTACTATTCAGCTATATTGTTGAAACTTCCAGTTCTTTACCCTTGTTTATTTGCCTTTAGTTAAAACAAATAGTTTGTATTTAGAGTTGAGGGGGGCATCCGAACCTTGCCCTTTTGAGGCTAAAGGGGTTACAATAGTATTGTGACACTTAAGAAATCCAAACTATGCTCCGCATCTTTCATCCAGACAGTTGCTTCTCATCTCAGTGGTCAAAACAAGATAAGGTGAACTTCAAGTTACAGTGTAGGTAGGGACTCTAACCTAAGGAAAGCCCTTCTCAGTCTCTGGTAAATCTTAAATTGGGATGAGAGACAAATGGGTAAAGGTAAGTTTAAAATGTTGCTACTGTGCTGCTGTGGAGGTCATTGTTTTTTGGCAGGTCCAGGAGAAGGGGTTGCAGATGGCAGTGTTTTTGTCTTTAAAGTACATTTTAAGGTGCATGGGAATAGGAATACAGAAGAAGAAAAGATTGGATAAAGATAGTGAGATTTTTTTTTCTTGGTTGATAGTGTTAACCCAATAGGGAGACCTTTATATGTACAAGCCAATAATACACACAAGGGAAACCGATTTTGAAAGGAAAGCACAAAGCTTTAATGCATTTGAGGAGAGAAAAATATTACAGTTTTTGTGCAGAGAAGTAACAGAAGTTTTATACTTTTTAACAGACTAAAATAGACTCTATCATAGGAAGCTTTAGTAAACATTAAACAGATCACTTATGTATTCAGCTAATATTTAAACGACAGCAAGTTTTAATCTGTTTTGAACAACTTGTTTTTCTGTGTTCTTATCTTGTATTTTCATCGGCAGAACAACATTAACATATATGACTTGCTCAGGCATGACAGTAATGGTCTCACATTAATAGATAAATTAGTTTACCTTGAAACAAGAACTAACTTAATCATAAAGTTCCAATTAGATATGCTTTGATTATATTTTCTCCCCCTTTGTGCAACTCAGATTTGCCATCTGTGATCTATCATCTGTGACCTCCACCTGTCTCAAAGACACTTATAAGTTTTGGAAGCTTTATTGTAGGTTATAGATTTATTATAGATTTCCCAAAACTGAACCAAGATCCATCAATAGCATTTTAATTACAGATTTGTTTGAGAAGATGGTTCCTTTGGCAGTACAGCAGGCTCTTACCCTCTACAACCAAAGAAAGGCAGATTTGGTGAACAGATCCATTGCCCAAATGAGAGAGGCCACCAACCTGGCAAATGGGTGAGTAGATTATTCCAGTGCCTGCCTTTCCTAAATCACTTTGTTCTTTTGAAGGAGCTCTTAATCTAAGATTTAGGTATCTTGCATGGGGCAGGAAACAATATCTGTAACTTAGCCTTACCTCCAAATACTTGTCATGGGGGGGGGGTAGAGTATACCGAAGAGAATTAGTACCAAGTTGTGAGTAACGTAATTATAAAAAGTGATACTTATAAGAAAATTTAAAATTGGGATGTCAGTTTCACTAATCCAGTTAGTATTTTATAACTTTGCAAGTTATTTGGTACAAATTTAAAATGAGAGTATTTTTCTTTTTAGAGTGTTGGCATCCCTTAATCTCCCTGCTGCTATTGAGGATATATCTGGAGATAGTGTTCCTCAGTCTATTCTGCAGAAGTCAAAGTCTGTGATTGAGCAGGGAGGTGTCCAGACAATTGATCAGTTGATGAAAGATCTTCCTGAACTGCTTCAGAGAAATAGAGAGATTCTGGATGAGGTAAAGTTACAATACTTGTAGTTAAAAGTGTTAGTAGATTGAATTCCCCTTTGCCTTGGTTGTGTAACAAACTGAGTTGATAGCATCTCACACCTTACAGGGTGTGTTTTGTGAGAGTAAAATGAAGATGGGGAGAAAGAATTTGTAACCTGCTTTGTGTCTGAAGAGTGTAGGGAATAGAAAATTAAATTTTACTATTTTGGAAGATACTGGATTGCTGGAGCAATAGAAGTGGATTGCTTTTGATTGTTATGAGGCTTCTGTTGGGGATTTCGGGGTGAGGGCAGGGGGAAGGCAGGGAAAGCGGCTGTTGATCGTGATCCTAGGAAAGAGGCTGTTGATCGTGATCCTACAATTTGATAGGTGTTGTCATTCCAGTGTTCCTTCCTTGTTAACAAGTTACTGTTCATGAGCTTAAATTGTTTTCATGAAGTTTTGTAATTAAGTAATTTGTCTTCACACTTAAAGTCTTTAAGGATATTAGATGAAGAAGAAACAACAGACAATGAGCTGAAAAACAAGTTCAAGGAACGTTGGCAAAGAACGCCATCAAATGATCTTTACAAGCCTTTGAGGGCAGGTAATATTTATGTTATTTTCTTGATCTTCTTGCTTGAAATGTATAAATTAGCATGTAGCTAAATTCTTTATTTGATTCTGATCTGTTTTGGAGTAATTCTAAAGAAAGGCTTCCTGAAAAACCAGCTAGAGAAAACAGTGTAACAGCAGCTGGACTCTGAACAACAGGTGATGTTGCTGGATTTGTCTTGAGCCAGTTACTGACATTTCTGACAAAGGGGCTGCAGACAGCATGATTTTAATGAAATCTTGTAAAAAATCTTAATTTAATAATGCTGTTGAATGTGTGATAAAGGCCTTGCTTATCTTTCACAGACAGGCACAGCATTGAGATGGAAGACCATTTATTAGTTTGATAATTATCTCTCCCTTATATATAAAGCCGTAGTGGGCTCCAACGTTCCAAATGCACACCTTTAGTGTTTGGCCGCAAGAACTGTCAGTCAGAAGACACTGGCTGGGTTGACTGGCTGCTTTGTGCAGTCCCGCCCAGCGTTTCAAGGTCTTTTGCATATGGAAGCTGATTGGACTTCACTCCATTCCACACCTCAAACTCCCCCCCCCCCGCAAGGCAGTTGGAATTTTCAGTTGCATATGGAACCTACTGTATTCTGAGGTAAAATATGTCCTCACTCACAACACATCACTTCCCCTTCAAAAGAAACAAACCCAATAACACAATCATGCCCCATCACAAAGAAGACAGATCACACCACAAGCAGAATACCACAAGGCAAAAAATGATAGGAAAAGGTGCCAGCAGTCACCCCATTACTGCCACAGAGAGCACTTCAGAGGATGGTGTGCAGGTCCCAGGTTCATGTTTTAAAAGCTGCCTGGGGGATTATGGACCATTCACACACTTTCAACCTTAACATACCTCATAGGGTAGTTGTGCGGATCATATGGGGAGAGGAGAATGATGTCAGCTGCTTTGGTTCCCACTGCAGGGAAAGACTGCCCTTTCCCTAGGCAGAGGCTGGGGGGGGGGATGCAAACCTGAAGACAGACAGGCAGATAACGGTAGGCTGATGGTTGCCTGGAAAAGGACATAGGGTTGGCAACTCCAGGTTGGAAACTTCCAGGATATTTTAGGGATGAAGCCTGCTGAGGGTGGGGTCTGAGGGGGAGGAGGAAGAGGGGGACCTCAGACAGATACAATGCCATACTCCCCACCCTCCAAACAAGCTGATGCCAGTCTCCAGGTGACAGCTGGAGAGCTCTTAAAGCTCTGGTGCTAATTCAAAGTGTTGCAATGTATCGACAGAGTAGTGTTTTGGAAAATCTTTAGGAATTGTTTGGTGCATTTACGATGGGGCACCCACCCAGAGCCTCTGGCATTTCTCACTCTCCAGGTCACTCAAAATTAGAACTGCTCTTCAGGTAGCAGAGATCAGTTCCTCTGGAGAAAACAGTGGACTCTGTCATTATACCCTGCTGAGGTCACCACAGCAAACTGACACTGTTTGCCCAAAGCCAAAGCACTCTCCCAGAGCCTCTTTCTAGATCTCGTTGTATTTATTTCCACAACGGGCCTTATTCCTAGTGTGTTCATAATGGTGAATGAAGGACAAGTTTGTGGATCTTAATTTGGTTAATGGAGGATTGGGGCTCTTTGCCCTCAAATGTTGATGGATGTTCAAAATTCAAAGGTCCTTGAGGAATGCATTCCTAGTCTTACTGTAGTTCCTCCAGGAACAATTTCCAATCCAGATTAGAATATGTAATGCTTATTGAAGAGCAACAGGATCTGGAAATGCCAAGGAGTAGTATTTACTCCAGGTTTTATTTATTTAAAACATTTGTATGCTGCTTTTCCACCCGATTTAAGGGTCCCCAAGGTGGTGAGTAATCGCAACATAAAAACAAGCTTTAAAATAAAAATATGTATAAAACACTTAAAACAGTTAAAATTGTAAACATATAGGCACAAACAGATAAACAGGAAGGAGGACTATCGAAAGTTAGGGAGGGAATGACAGATGAGTCTTAACCTGTGGCAGTGATAGAAGTGGACAAACTATTGAGAGATGCCATAACACATTTTTAACTATCTTGGTTTTTACTTCTTCAGAGTTTGTAGTACTACTTCAGTAGTTTAATTTAAAAAGGGCACAATTGTGAAGTAATTGAATTTGTTAAAACCTGCCTGGAAATGAGAACAAAGCTATTTCTAGTTAATGACATGTTCTAAGATAGGATTTATGGCAGGAACACCAAACCATATTGTTGGCAAATAATCAGTGATCTGTAATCAGGCTCTTACTTCCAATCGTTTCTACCATAATCCAACTGAAGTTGATTTGTTTCTAGGAAAATATATCCAGAAACACAAGCCCTCTATATCAAACGGATGCATGTATGTGGACAGTGATGTTAGAGTTAATTAGCCCTATGTTGAGGGCTCTCATGCCGGCCACATGACCACGGAAACGTCTTCGGACAGTGCTGGCTCTTCGGCCTTGAAACGGAGATGAGCACCGTAACCTTAGAGTCGGATTCGACTGGCTTTCGAGCAAGGGAACCTTTACCTTTACTTTGAGGGCTCCTCTGCGGCCTAACAAGTCAAAGAAAGTACTATCTCATCTCCAAAAGCCTTAAAACCCTGCACAAAGCTTAGGCAAAGTTTTTTCCAGACTACTTCCAGCAGGAAAAACCATTAGTGGCTGTCTCAGATACCCTCTGTGCAGAGTCCACCTCAGAACCTGTAAAAGCTGTACAATTTTGAGTGCAATCTTCCTTACCCACAGCAGCTGCTTGCTGCATACCCAGAGTCGGTGGAGGCATGCTCAGTTCTTAGTTAACTGCCTTCGTATATGTGTGTGTGTGTAAATATATATATATGTATATATATGGAAAAATGGAGAAACAATATAAGGGAAATATAGATAAGAAAAAGAAGGTTACATAATATAATTATATATGTCAACGATAAATTATATATAACAAAGTATAAGATACAGAAAATATTTCTCCTCAACATCCCCTTGGTTACATTAATTTATTTTCAACATTTTACATTTCAAATTTCATAACTTATCTATTTTGCATGTACAGTATTAGTTTCATCATTGTTACATACTCAATATTGCATGTTTTTGCCTATTCTGCACACTTACTATTACTTTAAAGAAATAGGTAATATAACAAAAATACAGAAGGAAAGTCTATTATATATTTTGCAGTAAGGAAATAGATGTTTCTCCCCAAAGTCCACTTGCTTACACACATTTATGTTCAGGATGTTACATTTAAAACTGATTCTCATTCTGCTTCTTCATTACAGTACATTCATTTACAATATTTTAAACTGCTTCTCATTCTAAATTTATCTCCTGCTTGCATAATACACACTCCATTTCTCCTCAGGTTTTGTGTTTGATCTGTTTCTCAGGTTGTTATTTTTGCCATTAGTACATATTCAGCAAGTTTACTTTCCCATTCTTCTAAGTTTGAACAGACATCTAGTTTCCATTTTGATGTTTTGATCATTCTAGCCACTGCCACCATGTATTTGAATATCTCTTCCAGAATTTTTTGGTAATTTGTTAGGCCAGTATAAGTAAAGGTTCCCTTGCTCGAAAGCCAGTCGAATCCGACTCTAGGGTTGCGGTGCTCATCTCTGTTTCAAAGCCGAAGAGCCAGCGCTGTCGGAAGACATTACCGTGGTCATGTGGCCGGCATGACTAAACACCAAGGCGCACAGACTTGGTATACTTAGTAGCATATTCTTGGCTTCTGTTGGGAATTTGAACTTTTATATATTCTGCCTTTTCCCATGTATTTCCTTCCAGTATCTTTTTGCTTTTTTACGTCCACCACACCTGGAAGAAGGTTCCATCTATATCTTGACATTTCCAGCATTTTCCTTTGTAGTTTTTATTTGCTTTCCCAATTTCCTTTAGAGTTCTATACCATCATTAACTGCCTGTTAATTAGCTTTCAGACTCTAATTGGTATTCTCCAAGTGGTCACCTGTGCAGTCACACAATGTGCCCAGACTTCCCTTCAACAGGTGTATGTTAACTTATCTAGCCTGCTGTGTTATTGGGAAGAACTGATTTGTGAGCACATCTCCACCCACTCTGGAGATGCTAATTAGTTTATTCCTTGTTACTTTGGTAATGGGAAATATATATTGGAGCAGGAATGAGCGACATGAAATCCTAACCCCATCAGTGAAATTTAGTAATAGGTTATTCTAGGTTATCTCCATTTCACTAACGCTAGTACAGTACAGCACTCAGTTTGTTGCATTAACATGTTTGAGGATAACAGCTCTTTTATATTCTTCTAGAGGGAGCCAATTACCGTAATATCTTGGATAAAGCTGTGCAAGCTGACAAACAGGTTAAAGAACGTTACCAGTCTCATCGAGAAACAATTTCACTGTTATGTAAGCCAGAGCAAGAACTGAATGCAGCAATTCCTTCAGCAAATCCAGCAAAAACTATGCAGGGGAGTGAGGTAAGAAAATGAAGAGTTCCAAGTTAAAAATAAAATTAGGTGTTAGGAAATGTTAATACCCAATCTGGTTTTATGTGTTGACATGGCTTACGGCAGTTTGGGAGACTATTTGAAATCTAGAGATAGCAGTTTTGCAATCTGGTCATTTCTGTAAGACGCTGGTTGTATTTAGTTGAAGCTCCTCTTCAATGGATTTGCCCCCACACGACTATAATGTTTATAGACCTGCCACAATCCTAAAAGGGCCAACTGTATGCATCCTTGCTACTCAGTCATTGTGCAGTCCTAGCTGGGCAGTGATTATTACATCGGTAAGGACTCATGAGGTTAGTCTGATGTGTATCTAAATATTACAGCGGTATAATGGGATGAACCAATGGAGAAGCAGCTCCAATATAGCTGCTTTGAAGGGTGCCTGACATAACCTTTGGAAATTTAATTAGGTTGTCCTTATGCATACACCTCCCTTCACAATAATTTTTTTCAAAGGTGTATTCTGCGATTTGACACCCCTTAATTTGCCTCTCCAAGCACAAGGCTTATTTAAAATAAGAACATTAGAAGTTTTATTTGGTTTATGTTAGACATTCTGCTCATTTTCCTAACCAGTTTTGATGTTGCTGAAGTGGAGAACACTTATTTATTTATTTATTATTTGTATTTATACCCCGCCCTCCCAGCGAACCAGCTCAGGGCGGCTTGCACCCAGAGGCATAGTTACAGGCTCTGTTCAGATGCTAAGTAAAAAATAACAAATTTGCAGTACTGGCTTAAGCACAACAGGGTAACTTAAATTCTGTTTCCCTAGGTGGTTA
>NW_015161413.1:884243-897703 GCF_001447785.1 Gekko japonicus | reverse complement strand
TTGAGAATGATCTGAAATCGGTGAACTTTGATATGACAAGTAAATTCCTAACAGCACTTGCACAGGATGGTGCTGTAAATGAAGAAGCTGTTTCTGTGACTGAATTAGATCGTCTGTATGGCAGTCTCACCCATAAGGTACAGGAGTCTCTGAAAAAGCAGGAGGAACTTCTCAACAGCATTCAGGTATCTAGTATACGTTGTAATAACATTCCAAGGTCAACCATGGCATAATAGCTGCATGTTTCATTGGTTTCAAAGCCATGCCATCGATTATATGTTTTCACCTTGATACAGAGAATTGCCAAACACTTGCATTTATAATTTAAATGCAGAGCATTCTTGTACAAGCTGAATAGCATGCAATTCATATTTCTTTTATGCTAGGAAAGAACGATTGTGCACTTGAGGGAAAATGCATCCATTTAACTCGCTTTTCCTCTTAACAGAATTCGCATCAAGAATTTTCTAAGATGAAGCAATCAAATAATGAATCGAATTTAAGGGAAGAAGTTTTAAAGAACTTAGCTGTAGCCAATGACAACTTTGTGGAACTTGTTGCCAACCTGAAAGAAGGAACAAAGGTATGAGTAGTATGATACAGTATGTATATGCAGTAAGGACCAGCAATTCCATGGCTTTATTCTGTATTTGCTGTTTCTTACTCAAAGAACAAACTTCCAGTACTCTGGAATACCGCTTATTGGTAAGGGGGAGGCAGGAGCTGCTTGCCTGCATTTGTGTACCCTACGTGGAAGGAACGCAAATTTTAAATTTCACATTTGGAAACTGTAGAAGTGGTGATATTGCAGAAGCATTGTCAGTGATACTGGGTTTGAAATGGCCACATTAGTGTTGTTGCAGTTTTTTAAATGTTGATAATGAAAAACAAATAATAAAAGTGAAGGGTATAGCCAGCTTTGAGATTTTAAGAAACAGGATTTTTCCAGGTGGTGCCGACTGTTTAGAACTGTTGAAAACCTAGGCTTCTAGCTTCATTTAAAAAAAACCTGGTAAACCAGATAGAAAAGGAGAATGTGGATTGATGGAGGATTTGTGTGTGTATCTCATCAGCATGTTAGATATCTACAGAAAGGCATCCTGCATGCCATTCAGTTTGTGCAAGGTACCTTTATAGACAGTTTGCTTTCAGGATGCCAGTTGAAAGAATTTGAATTACCAAGGTCAGGTTGAAAGCAGCATATATTAAAAGGGTTTCCCCCCATTCTAACATGGGATTCCCAAGGCAGTTTGCAAGAGAACAAGCCATTTGTTTAGTAGCAACAGCAAGGAGAGATAAGGAGGCTTTCCTGAATGAACAGTGCAAAGTAATAGAGGAAAACAATAGAATGGGAAGGAATAGAGATCTCTTCAAGAAAATTGGAGAAATCAAGGGATCGTTCCATGCAAAGCTGGCCATGATAAAGGACAAAAACGGTCGGGACCTAACAGAAGCAGAAGAGATTAGGAAAAGATTGCAAGAATACACAGAAGAACTATACAAGAAGGACCTCAATGTCCTTGACAACCACGATGGTGTAATCACTGACCTCGAGCCAGACATCCTGGAATGTGAAGTTAAATGGGCCTTAGAAAGCATTACTAACAACAAAGCTAGTGGAGGTGATGGTATCCCAGCTGAGCTATTCAAAGTCTTAAAAGATGATGCTGTTAAAGTGCTGCACTCAATTTGTCAGCAAATTTGGAAAACACAACAGTGGCCACAGGATTGGAAATGGTCATTATACATTCCAATCCCAAAGAAGGGCAATGCCAAGGAATGTTCAAACTATCGCACAATTGCACTCATTTCACACGCTAGCAAGGTCATGCTAAAGACTCTACAAGTGGATCACAACAAACTATGGCAAGTCCTTAAAGAGATGGAGTACCAGACCACCTCACATGTCTCTTGAGAAACCTGTATAAGGGTCAAGAAGCGACAGTTAGAACAGGATATGGAACAACTGATTGGTTTAGCATAGGAAAAGGAGTACGACAAAGATGTATATTGTCCCCTTGCTTATGTAATTTATATGCAGAGTAAAGGTAAAGGTTCCCTTGCGCGAAAGCCAGTCGAATCCGACTCTAGGGTTGCGGTGCTCATCTCCGTTTCAAAGCCGAAGAGCCAGCACTGTCCGAAGATGTTTCTGTGGTCATGTGGCCGGCATGATTAAACACCAAGGCGCATGGAACGCTGTTACCTTCCCACTGAAGTGGTACCTATTTATCTTCTTGCAATTTCTTGCTTTCAAACTGCTAGGTGGGCAGGAGCTGGAACTAGAGACGGGAGCTCACTCCATCATGCGGCATGCGTTCAAGACGACCTGCAGATAACATCAGGTACATGGCTCCCTAGTCATCAAATCACCGCAGACTGTGACTGCAGCCATGAAATTAAAAGACGCCTGCTCCTTGGGAGGAAAGCGATGGTGAACCTAAACAGCATGATAAAAAGTAGAGACATCACCCTGCCAACAAAAATACGCATGGTCCAAGCAATGGTATTCCCAGTAGTCATGTATGGCTGCGAGAGTTGGACTGTAAGGAAGGCCGAGTGCCGAAGAATAGATTCTTTTGAACTATGGTGCTGGAGGAGACTCTTGAGAGTCCCTTGGACTGCAAGAAGATCAAATCAGTCAATCCTAAAAGAAATCAACCCTGACTGTTCCCTGGAAGGCCAGATAATGAAACTGAAGCTCAAATACTTTGGCCACCAAATGAGAAGGGAGCACTCACTGGAGAAGACCCTGATGCTGGGAAAGATCGAAGGTCAAAGAAGACGGGGACGGCAAAGGATGAAATTGTTAGACAGTGTTATCGAGGCAATGAACATGAAATTAAGCAAACTCCGGAGCATGACAGAAGACAGGAGGGTCTGGCGTGATGTGGTCTATGGGGACGTGAAGAGTCAGACTCGACTGTTCGACTGAACAACAACAAAAACAGCAATTTTGAATCTAAGCATGCTGAATATGAGTCACAGTAGATCTTATTTAGGTTCCAGTCAACCAGAATGTAACAAAGTGAAGAAATGAGAACTCGCCATATTTCATATCACAGTAATTACCAAAAGTGGATTAATATTTTGCTACATATAAAATATCTTGGACTGAGCTACATTCCTGTGGCCTGTTTTGTTCTAGAATGGTCATGGAAAACCCAGATTGTCATTGCTTTGGTGCTCTTCAGTTTGGGCTGTATTTGCATGATTGGAGATGGGAACCCAGAATGTCTTAAATAATGCGCTTGGCCTCTCAAATCCCATGCTGCTTTCTTAGGAGTACTTGTGTCAAAATGTATACTTAGGTAAATGCATCATGGGCTTGCAATATGTAGCCTCATATCCATGGCATTCAGTTTCAGAAAACACTATTTCCATTTTTAGTGTCAAAAACTACCGTGAAGTGTGAAATACTTCGTTGCAATCAGTTTTTCCATGAAAAGCATTTTAAATGTCAACATTCAAAACAACAAAATGTTTCATAGATAGATGTTTACTTCCTAGTTCTACAATGAGCTGACTGAAATCCTTCTGAAGTTCCAAAACAAATGCAGTGACATTGTCTTTGCACGAAAAACAGAAAGAGATGAACTTCTGAAGTAAGCTTCCTGTACTTTCAAATATACTTAATAAAATTTGCGTTTTGGCTTGATTTAACTGCTTTTTGAAGGAACAGTGCAATCTAGTCAAGAGTGCTTGCCAGTTTCTGTAGAAAAATTAGCAGAAAGACACTTCTATGTTTAATTGATAAAAGCTCTTGCCTACTATGTATAGAACTGTAGAATACTGTCTAAGGTAGGATGGTTGCCTTGTTGATCCCAAATGGTAAGATATATAAGAAATGAAATGATCTCTCTCATTGGGCCCAATTAGGCCCAATTTAGGTGTAGGGATATTTAAGCATTCTTATTTCACACATCTTGGGCAGAAGCTGGAGGGAAATTAACACATTTCCCCCATAGATATGAATTCAAACCAGTGTTTGAGGTCTGAAGTACAGTAATCTAAGGAGACACCTAATATGACCCCATTAATAAATTTTAGCTTTCCCTGTTACATGGGCTCTATGATAGATATAAAGAATGAGCATCAAGATATTGTCTATATTAAACAAAAGTATTTTGAGTAAGTACATGTTCTTCAGATTTTATGGGAAATATTTTAATTTTTTAAAGAGATTTGCAGCAAAGTATTGCTAGAGAGCCCAGTGCCCCTTCTTTTCCTTCTGTGCCTGCCTATCAAACGGGTCCTGCTGGAGGAAACAAACCGCCTGCATCGTCTGCTCCGACCCCGGCCCCCAGAACCATGGTGGTAAGTAAAGATAACAATGTAACACTGTGATTGATCGTAGCCCAAGTTAACAAAGCTAGCCTTGTGTCTTAAGGTGTTGGAATATAGCCTGAGTTCCTTTTCAATGAGACAGAAGCTGTTCTGTAGTGGCTACTAATAGCACTGTTTGCAGCTTGACCGCTATACTTCTGTTTGCACTCGGTATTCCTTTCGTTATTTTTTTTTCAGAGCAAAGCTACTTATGTGTTTTAATGTGTTTTACATTTTATTGTATTTATCAAACTGTTGTGACCCACCTTGACCCCGTTTATGGGATGGGTGGGCTAATAATGCGAAAACCAACCAAATAAATAAATAAAATGTCACAAATATAAAACAGCGTGTGCTTCTGTCCTAGAGTTTCTCTAACTTTCATCTTCTTATGTAGTCTAGTAAGCCACAGCCACCAGCACGTCCTCCGCCACCAGTGATTTCGACAGCAAATACAGTCTCAGCTCCCCCACCAGCTGCCTCCGGGACAATGGCTGTTCCAGCTAGTTCTGCAACCAGCACAGCACATTCGCAGGCTCAGGGACCGCCATATCCCACTTACCCAGGGTACCCCGGGTAAGCCTGCAAGAATATTTAAGTGGTATCTTGGCACTGCTAGAATTTCAGGGAAGAGCTCTGGATGGTTAAGGAATAGTTGTACCAAGTTTAAGATGCAGTAAGAAATAAAAACAGTTAAAATATTTTCTTAGTTAAGTCCAGAGCCCTGCTTTGGCAGAAAAGATTTTCTGTGGAAGGAGTACTCTGCAGTGTGATAGGATACAGACCACTTTCGCTTCCATTGGTGTGCTCAAGTTCTATTAAAAATGAAACCTTGGTATTTTAGCTTTAAAATGATAGTATTTTGAAGAATAGTGACTAGAAGTGACATTTGGAAGTTTGGACAACTGTGGATTTGACGCAATTCTAATGTTGGCTTGTTGTTCTTAGGGCTCAACCTAGACCACGCTAAACCATTTTATAATCCCATTGATTTGGCGGAAGGAATTAAACAGCAAAATTAAACGTCTCAAACTCAGCTGAAATCTAAAAGTGCTTCACTTAGATCATTGGCGTTTTAAATTCTTCTGATGGCAAAAAGAATCTGCAGCTTCTTTGTAGCTGTCAGGATTGTAGGATTGTAGATGGAGCGGCCTTTCACTTTGCATTATGGCTCTACATACAATTTTGCTAACTTAAATTAAGTACTTTCATAGGTAGAGATTTTTTTGGATGAGGCATACAAAATACAGTATTTCTGTGTCTGCCACCAAGAAGCAGCATCATAAAATGCGTGCATGTTTTTTGATAGTCCAGGACAAACAGAAATAACTACCAATTCTTTATCCTGATGAGAGCTGAGCTGAAATTGAGGGGGATGCCAAAAGGCCTGAGAAGCCCCTAACGCTACCTATTGGTGGCAGCAGTTGTATAATATTTTTCCTTTTTTTTTAAACTAAAAGATACCGGAGTGAAAAAAGGTTGCTTCCAGCTGCCATATTCTTCTCCTTTTTACAGCAGTTGTATAATATTTTTCCTTTTTTTAAAAAAACTAAAAGATACCGGAGTGAAAAAAGGAAGCATTGCTGTTACTCTGTTGCTTCCACCTGCCATATTCTTCTCCTTTTTTAAAAAACCCAAAGACATCACAAAGCCAGAACTGCTTTACTGTGCAGGCTAAAACATTTGCAGCTACCAGGTAGTGAGAAGGATGCATGAAAAAGGTCTGTTTAATCCTATGACTACCTGCAAGTAAGGGAGGAGACTTATTATTAGATAATTGAAATTTGTAACTATGGAACCTGTTTAAAAATGGATTGCAATCCCAAAATATTTTATAACACTGACATTATACTTCTCACCTTTTTAAAGAGTTCCTGGTTAACAGTGGTGTGTGAATGTTGCTACCACCTTCAGCAAAGCATTTATGAATTAAAGTGTTTATACTAGAGGTGTCCACTTTGGGTTATGCTAGCTTTGGATACCCATGTGTTCTGCTGTCATAGTTATAAAGCAGTGTGTTAATAGATACATTCTGCCATTTGTGGCCCTTGTTTTTACAGGTATTGCCAGATGCCTTTACCGATGGGATACAATCCTTATATGTATGGCCAATACAATGTGCCGTATACACCTTCACCTGTATACCAAAATCCTGGACAAGCACCATACCCTGGACCTCAGCAACCTGGATACCCTTACCCACAACAACCTGGATACCCTTACCCACAGCAATAACATATCTGCACAGATGTACTGCCTGTTATAGCTAAGAGAATCTTGCAATAAGCATACTAAATCTTTTTGTTCCAGTTAGTGTACCTTACTCTATTGAAGACAGTCTGTAACTTCTCTCTCTGGCTATATACTCAAAAAGTTGCGCTTGCAGTTGGATTCTGACTGTGTTACACCTTTTGAGGGATTTACAAGCTGCTGTAATTTATGGACAAACTTGTATTACAGCAAAGTTCATTGGTACATAAGCTGCTCTTTAAATTAGACCAAAATGTTCTTCACAGAAATCATTATTTGCTATAAATAGCAACTGGAGTATTTCACAGCAATGTTAAAAGCACTGGGGTGTGATCTATGCTACAAAACTAAAAAAGAGTTTCTTCTATATTATGTTGGTTTGTATCTTGGATTTGAGTTTAGTTTACCAATATGCTATTTTTGTCTAATCAAGGCATTGTAAATCATAAAGTGCAAAATAAAATTGCATAGGAATGGTTTAAAATCTTTAACACTCGATGATATGACCAGTGTTGTATGCTTCTGAAGTTTGAAGGCACTCATCAGCGCTGGTTGTTGAAGCTGAAGCTTCTGCTGCAAGTCGAGGTTAGTTGTACTCAGTTCCTGTTATATAAAAGCAATTCCATAAATCAAGATGTTGTGATGTTATCCTAAAATGAGACACACAAAATAAAAGATATTTTTATTGAACCTTTCATGAGACTAGCTTTTGAATTTCAAAGCACTCATCAGGGATGGATTCCTGTTTATGTGCCCTTGGTTGGCAGGTAAAATAGTTGAAACTTGTGTAATTCTCCCCACCCCCCCATCCATTTGAACTATTACAAGTTTAGTAGTGTCTTGCAGTATCTCAGTCCTGTTTCTGGATGTGGGTGTATGCGCATAGGTGCACATGTACGGAGAATCATACCTCAAACACTCTGGAGGAAAGAATGGGATACAAGAGTGATAAGCTAATATTCATTCAACATACACTTGAGTTTAGTTGGTCTGGAGTAGCATGAGTGCAGATCTTCCTGCAGTTGAGAGACTGGAATTAAGCTGCTGCCTTTGATAGAACTCACCAGTCCCATGTAACTAAGCCCAGAATGGTTGTCCTGTGTCTCTAGTGTAGTCATTCTTTTGATGAAATTCTTGCTTGACAACTGGGAAATGTGATTGACAAAAAGCCAAACTCACTCAGGTTGAAAAGTACTCTAAATGCAGCTTCATCTTTAGATCATGCAAATAAGTGCAAGATTTTTTATAAACTTAAAAAGGTAAAGGTTCCCTTGCTCGAAAGCCAGTCGAATCCGACTCTAGGGTTGCGGTGCTCATCTCTGTTTCAAAGCCAAAGAGCCAGCGCTGTCCGAAGACTTTTCCGTGGTCATGTGGCCGGCATGACGAAACACCAAGGCGCACGGAACGCTGTTCCCTTCCCACTGAAGTGGTACCTATATATCTACTTGCAATTTCTTGCTTTCGAACTGCTAGGTTGGCAGGAGCTGGAACTAGAGACGGGAGCTCACTCCGTCATGCGGCACACTCGGGTCTTGAACTGCTGAACTACTGACCTTCCACAGCCTGCAGTTCAGCATCTTATAAACTTTATTTATAAACTTAAGGTTCTTATAATACAGGTAAAAATTAAACCCAAATACCGCAGCTGGGGTCTAGAGATGTTCTTGGGGTATACAAACTGTTTCCGTGTGTGTTTCCCACACTCTTCACATGTTGTATGGTGCTAAATTTGTGTTGCTCTCATGTCTATGTGTTAGGGCACAGAACCAATCATGACTCCCTTGCAGTTGTACCTGCAATAATGCACATGGCTTAGAGAGAGACTGGTTAGTTACACTATTGCTTAGGTGTGTGCATCCAGTTTTATGGGTGCACCTTTAATAAACAAGTTATGAAGTGGGCCTGCATGTCAAATGCATTTAGCCATTTGTACATAACCGCATTGTGAAATAACTAGATGCTGGTACAACTTTTTTTTTTTGAACACAATTTTATTTTCATGAAAATATTGACATATCATCAGTTCAAGTTAATATTTCAGTTTTAACCCCATAGATGCTGGTACAGCTTGTGCTGAAGTAAATTGGATATTTGGATGAGTAAAGCTGACCAGCAGAAAACAAAGAATTGAAAAAAGACTTCTGGATTATCTGCTCTCCTGATTACATGCTTTAAAAATACCCCACAGTATTGCTTTGATCATAATAAATTGGCTATAGGAACATCTCTGGAATTAGGATGTTTGTGTGGGGGCTGAAGACTGCTTTCAAAATACCCTTTGCTGTGTACCATATTAGAGCCTAGCCTGATCTTATCAGATCTCAGAAACTTAAGCAGGGTTGGCCCTGGTTAGTATTTGGATGGGAGACCACCAAGAAATTCCAGCGTTGCTATGCAGAGAAGAGGAAGAGTTGGTTTTTATACTCTGCTTTTCTCTAGCTGAAGGAGTCTCAAAGCAGATTACAATCTCCTTCCCATCTTCTCCCCACAACAGACACCCTGTGAGCAGTGTTCCCTCTAAACTGAGTTAGTGTGAGCTAGCTCACAGCTCCACATTTTTGTCTTCGCTCAGGAAGGATGGCTCCAGAGCAAACTAATTTATGCAGTAGGCAAATTGCTTGCTCACAACTTCAGTGCCAGTAGCTTACAAAGTAGAATTTTTACTCACAAGACTCCACGGCTTAGAGGGAGCATTGCCTGTGAGGGACGTGGGGCTGAAGGAGCTCTGAGAGGACATTCCTCCACCGCCGCCATGTTGAGGCAGGCTATGAGTGTCGTAAGACATCCCGCATAGCTGTTTTGTTATAGCACTCTTACTTGCAGGGGTAATTTTAAGAAGGATGGGGGAGAGGTTGGGTGGCAGCAGCTCTGCTGCAGGGTCATCCCAGCCAGATGTAATCATGGCCACACTGCCACCATCCCCATTACTTTGGAGATCTATGAATGACCTACACTGCTGAGGAACAGCACCTCAGTCGGAGCCACAAGGCTCACAGCAAGAGTGACTATAGCTCTCCTGGGCAGAAGCCTCGACGGGGAAGGTGACCTGAACAGGCTTCCTGTGAGGCTCCAGCACAGGTGCATAATCCTGGCAGTCAGCTGGTGGTTGCCACCTCTTCTAGTTGTTGCCTTTTATGTTACTCCTGCATAAGAAATGATGATACCACCACTGTCAGTGGGATTCAAGTTCAGTAGCCCCTTTAGTAGTGTCACCATAGTGTCAAAGGAGCTATTACTGTACAGCAGGGATAGGTCCATGTGCTCACCGGCAGTATGCCCACACCAGTTTGTTTGGCACCCCAGGTGGCTTCTCCGAAGTGAGCCTGAAGGGCACAATGCGTGCTCCCAATGTGACAGACCATGTACAACTTTGCTCCCTTTGGTTGTTGGTATCCCAGCAAGTGGGCATTGCAAGGGTTTTGGCACTTTGGCTAAAAGGCATGCCTCTTTGCTCCTCTTATACTAAAGCTCGGTGTTTCCATAAAATGTTAATTCTTGAAACTAGATTTCTCCAGCAGAGGGCACTGTTCAACTACTAATTGGCAAAAAACAAGCTCTCCAGCATTTTGGTCATTTTGGTTTGATGTAAAGGTAAAGGTTCCCTTGCTCCAAAGCCAGTCGAATCCGACTCTAGGGTTGCGGTGCTCATCTCAGTTTCAAAGCCGAAGAGCCAGCGTGGTCATGTGGCCGGCATGACTAAACACCAAGGCGCACGGAACGCTATTCCCTTCCCACTGAAGTGGTACCTATTTAAAGTTAAAGGTAAAGGTTCCCTTGCTCGAAAGCCAGTCGAGTCCGACTCTCCATCATCACCAAGGTGCACGGAACGCTGTTACCTTCCCAGCAAAGTGGTACCTATTTATCTACTTGCAATTTCTTGCTTTCGAACTGCTAGGTTGGCAGGTACCTATTTATCTACTTGCAATTTCTTGCTTTCGAACTGCCAGGTTGGCAGGAGCTAGAACTAGAGACGGGAGCTCACTCCGTCATGCGGCGCACCCGGGTCTCGAACTGCTGAACTACCGACCTTCCGCAGCCTGCAGTTCAGCGTCTTAACCACTTGAGCCACTGCAGTTTGATAGGCGCATACAAAGGAGAGTGTTGTTAGAATTTAAATATTAATTTTAAAAGTGTCCTCTTTGGTTAAAATGACCACAGTCTTTCTAGAACTTCCAGGCCTGGAGACTGGAGCAGGTTTGCAAGGCGAAGGCAATGTCTCGGTGTTCCATCTGCCCTGTAAATCAGCTTGTGTGATGGGCTAAGAAAGAGTTATGTGAAAAGGTCACAGCAGCTGGACACGTCACAGCAAATGTGACTTTGCTATCCTACAGGCCTCTTAGTGGAGGATGATCTGTACATGTAGGAAAAACCTATGGTACAGATTTCCCAAGGTGCCTTCCTCGCCTGAGTGCATGTCTTAAGAGCTTCACACAGAAGAGGAAAAACAACTTCCTCAACAAAGGAAGCTAGCATATTGGGGGGAATGCGAGCCTAAAAGCCTTTCTCTTCATACGGCCAGTGGGTGCATGCACGTGTGCGCAGAAGCTTTCAGGCTTGTGCCTTGGAGTATGCAAGCCTTGGGCACTCTGGTGTTCGACAGTATGGAAAACTGCATGCGATTCTGTTCTGTGTACAGTCTGACTTCGCACTGCAGGGTTTTGAAGAAGTATGAAAATCATTATAGTCAATTTACTATAGTCAAACCTCTGGTGATATAGCAGGGCTCAAGATTTTTCCATGTGTGTATCATTATTCCAGTTTCCCACAAATTGGGTAATTCTACACAGTCCAGTTGCATGTACCGCATTTCCTTATGGTGGGTCTTTTACAAGTTTATCCAGAGGACCAGCCAGATAAACATCTTAGATGACTGTCAAATAAGATAAAGAGAAGGTTGCTCTGGAAAGGGCGCCAATGTACCACTTTTCGGGGTTGTTGCATGCTTACAGCTAACAGTGTGCACCCCATGTAATGGGCAGCCCTGATCTGGGTGCCCCAGGCTAGCTTGGTCGCATCAGACCTCAGAAGCTAAGCAGGATCAGCCCTGGTTTGTATTTGGATGGGAGACCAGCCAGGAAGTCCAGGTTCGCTAAGCAGAGGCAGGCCGTGGCAAACCACCTCTGAATGCCTCTTGCCTTGGAAACCCTAAGGGGGGGTCACCTGCCACTTGACAGCAGACATACACACTAATGGGCAACATGAGCAACCAAATGTCAGATGCCTGTGGGTAAGGAATGTGTTTACTCTTAGAATACAGCAAAACGGCTCCAATGCCATATTCCTGCTTGTTTTTAAGAAAGGGCTTTTCCACCTCTTGAGTGAGTGCCAACTCAAACACTGATTCAATGCTATAAAACTGTGGCACACTCAGTGCTTTCCACTCACTGTTTATTGAAATGTTTCCACCCCAATAGGAATGGTTGTATTTGCATTTCTTGTAGGTAACTTGCCCCCTTTCATAAACCAAAGTTGCCAAGACCCCGGTCACACCGCAGGAAAAGCCAGGGCGGAAGTGCGGCTTTTTAGAGCCGCAGCAAAAGAGACACGCTGCAGCGGGATCAGACAGATCCCCTGAGCCGCCGCACAGTTGCTCCCCAGTGTGATCAGATGCGAGGGGGAAGCCACGGACAGGAGAGCGAAGTGAGTCAGCTGCACATGTGTGCGCCTGCGCAATTTGGCAGGGGGCCTCGCATGCTGCGGGAGACGGGCGCGTCGGCAATCACACGGCCGCCCATGCTGCGGATTTTCCAGTAGGTAGTAGTGTTTTGCAGGGGGTTTTTTTACTCCACATCTTTGGCCGGAAGGGACGGGTTGGGGGTGAGGGGGCGACGCTTGCCAGATGTTGGCATCTGATCGCGCTGGTTTGATCCGCCCTCAATCCGTCCATTCTGTGGGACAATTCCGTGTGACCGGAGCCCAAATTTAGCAAAAATATACAGTAAACCAACAGAGTGGAGATGATAGCAAAGTGTTTGCTCTGGCATAGTGTCAGATCTGAACAGATGAACTGGTAGTGTGAAGTTTTTATGTATTTTGTTTTCAGTGGACTTTTGAAAATGTGTTGAAGGTGTCAGCACTGACAGGGAATGTGTTAAAGGCAAGAAGCAGCTTTTTAAAGTGGTAAGTGAACCATCCGTGAGAAGGGTCAAAAGCAGAGGAGGGTGTGTGAGTGAGCGAGAGAGAGATTAAGACAGCAGCTGGAGGTTTATACGAGTGGATAATTTTACGGGGAAAGCGTGCGAAAAGATGATCAAAATAAAGATGAAGGTAAGCAAAAAAAAAATCCAACAGAAAGTCAAAAAGTATGAAATGCGTATACAATCTAAATGTATACTTCCTGTGGCTTATATATTAGTATTAGAGTCAACACACACTCCTGTGCAGTGAGCTTCCCATTTACTTCAATGGAAGGCGTTTATTTGTACAGAGGTGCTGTTCTGCACGCAGTTTGGCTTCTTCCATGAAAACAGACAAATAGCAGAGACACATGTTTTTAGGAGTACAACCAGATCTCTAGCCTGAGGTAGTCATCATTACAGAGTACTTTTTTTTTTTGAGGGGGGGAATATAACCAAAGTGGTGTCAGTTTTCAGAATTATTCATAAGAATATTCTGACAGAAAATTTGAATATAAATGCACTGGCTGTTGAGGTGAGACCCCAAGGTGGTTTGGGGTCTTCTTAAAACTCACTATACTCAAAAAAATGGTGGCAGGGCATGGGGCCTCACTGAGAGTCACATTGACAGCCGTCAACCAAAAAGCTGCAGAGAGCCACATTCCTGAGTGCCCTGAATCGAAAGGGTCACAACTGTGTCTCCTGTGTGCCACCTCAAACACACAAGTACAATTTTATAACTAATAATAGTGATGATATAACTATAACCTT
>NW_015161413.1:842058-883743 GCF_001447785.1 Gekko japonicus | reverse complement strand
GTGGAGATGATAGCAAAGTGTTTGCTCTGGCATAGTGTCAGATCTGAACAGATGAACTGGTAGTGTGAAGTTTTTATGTATTTTGTTTTCAGTGGACTTTTGAAAATGTGTTGAAGGTGTCAGCACTGACAGGGAATGTGTTAAAGGCAAGAAGCAGCTTTTTAAAGTGGTAAGTGAACCATCCGTGAGAAGGGTCAAAAGCAGAGGAGGGTGTGTGAGTGAGCGAGAGAGAGATTAAGACAGCAGCTGGAGGTTTATACGAGTGGATAATTTTACGGGGAAAGCGTGCGAAAAGATGATCAAAATAAAGATGAAGGTAAGCAAAAAAAAAATCCAACAGAAAGTAAAAAAGTATGAAATGCATATACAATCTAAATGTATACTTCCTGTGGCTTATATATTAATATTAGAGTCAACACACACTCCTGTGCAGTGAGCTTCCCATTTACTACATAGGTGCTGTTCTGCACACAGTTTGGCTTCCTCCATGAAAACAGACAAATAGCAGAGACATATGTTTTTAGGAGTACAATCAGATCTCTAGCCTGAGGTCGTCATCATTACAGAGTACTTTTTTTTTTGAGGGGGGGAATATAACCAAAGTGTTGTCAGTTTTCAGAATTATTCATAAGAATATTCTGACAGAAAATTTGAATACAAATGCACTGGCTATTGAGGTGAGACCCCAAGGTGGTTTGGGTCTTTTTAAAACTCACTATACTCAAAAAAGGGTTGTAGGGCAGTGGGCCTCACTGAGAGTCACATTGACAGCCGTCAACCAAAATAGCTGTTGAGAGCCACATTCCTGAGTGCCCTCAATCGAAAGGGTCACAACTGTGTCTCCTGTGTGCCACCTCAAACACACAAGTACAATTTTATAACTAATAATAGTGATGATATAACTATAACCTTTTACATAAGAACATAAGAGACGCCAATGTTGGATCAGGCCAAAGGCCCATCTAGTCCAATACTCTGTCACACAGTGGCCAAAAATACCAGGTGCCATTAGGAGGTCCACCAGTGGGGCCAGGACATTAAAAGCCCTCCCACTGTTGCCCCCCCCCCCAAGCACCAAGAAGACAGAGCATCACTTGCCCCAGAGCCCCTATCTATACCTTGTGGCTAATAGCGACTGATGGACCTCTGCTCCATATGCCTATCCAGTTCCCTCTTGAAGCTGTCCATGCTTGTAGCCGCCACCACCTCCTGTGGCAGTGAATTCCATGTGTTAATCACTCTTTGGGTGAAGAAGTACTTTGTTTTATCCATTCTAACCTGACCGTTCTAACCCGACCTTGGGATATAAGTTCAGGACACCTCAATCTACCCTGCAAGGTCAGAGAGTGGGATGGTTTTGTCTCGCCCTCTGCTGTCTCAGGATTCACCAAACAGAACTTTTAGGTTCGGCGAAACATCTAGTCCTAAATGAGGTTAAAACATCAATGATGTTGGCCTTCTTTGTATGAAAGGGAAGGGGTTTCTTGGCCTTCTAGTTCAGGGGGGGCACAAGAAGTACTGGAGAAATAAGCACAAGCCTAAGAGAGATGCTGAGCTAGATCTGTTACTTCTGCTGGTAAACAGGCAGAGACTCAGTCGGGATGTCTGATCTCCTCTGTCTTCACCTGCATACAAGAGGAAGTAGGGAGAAGATCTCCCTCCTCCTTCTATTGAAGGGAAGGGCCACAATAGGAAAGCTAATGCTTGTAGTCCTTAGGTAGTATCTGATTACTCTGAAGACTCCTTTCAGCAAGAGTAAGGTGAGCTTTCAGAGGAGGAACTGATGGCCCCCGGGGCCCAATTTTTAGAAAGCGGGGGAGGGGGCATTGAAAACAGGAGTTCCCCCGTCCCCAGCGGGGGTTTGGGAAGCCTACCTGTTTCCCAGACTGTGTCTCTGGCAGGGCTTTTTCTCAAGTGGTAACAACCTCTCTGGATTTGCCGTGTCCACCAGAGTTTGAAAAGCCTGTTCCAGCTGAATAGGACAGCCCAGCCCATCTACTCCTCATCTCTTTTCTAAGTTCTGCTCTTTTGTTCTCAAAGCAACAGAGTGTTTCATCCTACTGTTGGTAGATGCCTGATGGTTGACCTGACCTCCAGCTTGGTCATCCAGGCTGATTCAGATGGGATTCCAAGAGATCCCAATGACAACAGGATTGATGCTGCTCTGCAAAAATGACAACAGGATTGATGCTTCTTCCATGACACTCAGAGCCTCCACTGTGTGCTCTGTTTTCCAGAGCTATATATTTGTGGGCAGCAGACCTTTCAGCAGCAGGTAATGACATCCCTAAGGAACTGAAAGATGAACTGAAGAAAACATCGCTGGCAGCCGCCTTTGCAGCTGATGCATTGCTTGACAATATTCAGTTCTCATCTTAAGCCACAGTTGTCAAATATGGTAGCATGTAGAAACAAATGACTGAGGGGTTGAATGGCTGACCAGCAGCTGACATACCTTTTTAGGGCACCAGACTCTTTGGAGGTGCTCTAGGTCCCTTCCCTGTGGAAACTAAGGCTTTACCTACCAGAAAAAGGGGGACAGGCCCAACAAGAAGTTCCATTCCTTTTATGCTCCTAAGTCCATGAGCAGACTGGAAAACATTCAGGACTTCAAGAACAGGTGGTGGGAGGTGAACGCCTCCTCATGTGGTCCAAGATGGTCCAGCAACAAGCCCTCTACCCAAAACCAGGGAAGAGAAAAGAAGACTGCCTCAGCCTGACTACAGTGACATGCAGTCTGCCAGTTTGGTGTAGTGGTTAAGTGTGTGGACTCTAATCTGGGAGAACCGGGTTTGATTCCCCACTCCTCCACTTGCAGCTGCTGGATGACCTTGAGCAAGCCATAGTTCTGTCAGAGCTGTCTTTGAAAGAGGAGTTTCTGTGAAGAGCTCTCTCAGTCCCCCCCACCCCTCACAGGGTGTCTGTTGTGGGGAGGGGAAGGGAAAGGAGTTTGTAAGCCGCTCTGAGACGCTGAGAGAAGGGCGTGGTATAAATCCATTCTCTTCTCTTCTTCCTCTCTTCTTCTTCCTATCATACTTGATCCTACTTTCTGGCTACAAAGGGCCGTTTATGCTAGTCCGCCCAGACATAGTGGCACTTACCAACTGGCCAGGTCTATTGTCTCATGGTCCCCATTCTCCTAACCTCGTGTAAATCTTACACTAGAAAAGTCTATAATAATGTCAAGAAAAGGTTCTCTTGGTACTAGGTCAATTAAGTGAAACCTCAGAGCTTCCAGGTAGGTTAACTGCTCTACTTTCTTCAAGAGGGCCTTGATAAACGCCTGAGCACAAGCACACTGAAACATTAGGTGGTGGCTCTTTCAGCAGTCTCTGGGGCTAAGAAGGGTGAAGGGTTTTCACAGTGTCTGCACCTGAAACACATCCGTTAGGAGGTGGCCTTCTTAATCCACCTACTAGCCATGGATTCCCAACATGGAAATTGAATACTGTATGATCATTCCCCTCAAAGGCTTTTTTTTTGAGCCCATGGAAATGTGCCTCAACAGAGCTAACCCTCAAGACCATCGTGTTAGTAGCTGTTATTTCAGCCAGGAGGATTTAGGAACCTGATGATCTCTCTGTCTAGAGAGGTCTCTGTATTCTATAATGACAAAGTGGTCCTCAGTACAGATTCCACATTTATCCCTAAACTGAACTCAGTTTTTTTCCAGGTTTTTTGATTCAAACAGCCCTGAACTGTGCCCAGAAGCTTGGAGATTTAGTCAGAGACCATGTATGCGCCTAACATCACCTCCTGAGTACCAATCCGACCAGAATTCAGCACAAATTTTGGCTCATCACACATTTCGTGCCCATCCCTACTTGGCAGCCTGAAATTGGAATCCCTTCCTTATTGCCAGTGTATGATGATGATGCTATAATCACTCAGCAATATGCTGAGGCTCTTCTCAAGTAAACTTTATCCAGAATAAACAGTGTGAAGCAAAGAAAAGGAGCACAAGATCCACAACAGTCCTTTATAGCGGCTTGCCTACACTCACCTTGTCCAGAGCTGTGAGGAAAAACTGTTCTGGAGCAGTACTAAAACAGGGACACATTACACTATATACTTTTGTTGCTGTTGAAGAATTGTGGCTCTTTAAAGGATGACAGATTTATTCTGGCACAAGCTTTTGTGTGTTATAGCCCCCTTCATCATATGCCTCAGGGAAAGTGAGTTTCTTGTGCGTGAAAACTTCTGCCGCAATAAACGTTTTAGTCTTCAAGGTGTCAAAAGATTCTCTGTTGTCTTTATGGCTAACCCATTTGGACGTCATTCGTTTCCGGTAGGTAGCTGTGTTGTTCTGCAGTAGAAGAGGGAGATCTGAGTTCAGTAGTCCCTTAAAGGCCAACAAGATTTCCAGAGTGTAACCTTTCAAGAGTCAACGTTCCTTTCGTCAGATATCTTTGGGTGTCATGGGCAGTCTAATCCTGTGTTTTTATTTATAGATTGTTCCTTGTTTTAGTTGTATCCATTCACCTATCCAACCTCCACATCTTTTGTCCTGGCCTTTAGCTTAGACAGTAACATTTGATTTAATCAGACTAAGAGAGCCAGTTTGGTGTAGTGGTTAAGTGCGCGGGTTTGATTCCCCACTCCTCCGCTTGCACCTGGCTGGATGACCTTGGGCAAGCTGTAGTTCTGGCACAGTTGTTCTTGAAAAAGAGCAGTTTCTGTCCGAGCTCTCTCAGCCCCACCTACCTCACAGGTTGTGGGGAGGGGAAGGGAAAGGAGTTTGTAAGCCGCTCTGAGACACCTTTGGGTAGTGAAGGGCGGGGTATAAATCAATCTGCTCCTCCTCCTCCTCCTCTTCTTCTCCTCCTCCTCCTCTTCCTCCTCCTCCTCCTCCCTTGAAAGACAAAGCTGTTTTTTTGTTTCACCAGGCCTCCATTTTTTATCTCCATTTCTCTTGTTGGAGACAGGCAAACACTAGGTGGCAGCAGAAGGAAACAAATGAGCCTGTTGTTCTCTCAAACCCCCCCCCCCATCATGTTATGTCCCTTTTAAGCCCTCTTTATCCCAGAGAGGCAGCATCAGCTTGTGCAGAACGTTATGTTTGTGAACAGTATTATTGAGGGCCCAAAGTGAAATAATACAGGTGTAAGGGAGAGAAAAATGTAAAGAGAGGCTGTAAAAAACAGATTTTGGGAAGGTACTGAAGAAATCTGGATGCTACCTGCAAAGCCATGCAATACACCTTTTTGCACAGTGAGAGATTTAGTACTTACTTTTCTCACCACCAACAGCTGTGCTAAATATGTAGGAGTAAATATATCTTTGTCACATCTGTTTGGGGATCTAGTTGAAATGAATAATAGGCATACCTGAAAGAACACAGAGGGGGCTTTCAGGAAATGCATTTCCCACTAGGCCAATACATGAAAAACGGGACAGACAGAAGCACCCTATGTACGGTTGGTGCATCCTCTTTGCCTGTCAGAGTTCTTGTGACTTTCACACCTGCATCATAGGCAAAAGAACTCAGCTGGTTAAGCTTTCCCGTAATCTGTATCTGGAAAAACTGCCCTTGCTGAATTTCTGCTTGTCAGGTGGTTATCAGAGGTGCAGGAGCACAAACAATCCCAGCCTTGCTTTCATAATCAGCTCCCAACAAATGCTGAGGTTTATGCAATGCATATGTTGACATAATGATATTGATTACTAGAAATAAGGCCCATTGTGGAAATAAATACAATGAGCTCTAGAAAGAGGCTCTGTCAATTTGCTGTGGTGACCTCATCTGGGTATAATGATACAGAGTCCACCATTTTCTCCATGGAAACTGATCTCTGCCATCTGAAGAGCACTTGTAATTCTGAGAGATCTCCAGCCCTCCCCTGGAGATTGGCAACAATGGTTCCTCAAAGGAAATGACTGGTTTGGAGGGTGGAGTATATGGAATTGTACCTGTCTGAGGTACTTCCCCTCTTCAACCCCCACCCTCTCCAGGCTCCACCCCTCAAATCTCCAGGAATTTCCCAACCTGGAGTTGGCAACCCTATCTCCTTCCCAGCCAACCATCAATGTACCATTATCTGCTGCTCTGACTTCAAGTTTCCAACTCCTCCCTCCCTCCCTGCAGCCTTTGACCTAGAAACAGCTGCCTATTTCTGAAGGGAGGATGATGAGGGGAGAGAAGAGTGAGGGAAAATAGAGAGAGCTGCATCCAGGAACAGTCCTATGCAGGGCTGGCCCGAGGGGTTTCTGCACCCTAGGCCAGGCTGCCTTGTGGCACCCCCCTCAGATGCCAACCTCCTGGTGGGGCCTGGAGACCTCCCAGCTGGGTCCCAGCAGCAGGGCCGGCCGAGAGAGAGCTCCGTTCCCCGTCGCTGCCTCCTGCCTGCCCGCCCGCTCAGGGGGCCTTTCTAAGCCAGAGCCCCCGCTTGGCCCAAGCACTTCCCGCGGTCCCTGGCCAGGAAGCGGCCCAGCGGCGGCGGGGATTGGCAGTGGGCGCTGCCAATGGTGCTGGGCGGGCCAGGCAGGGGCGAGCCTCTCTCCCTCCCTCCCTCCACAGGGACCCGCCCGCTGGGAGCAGGGGAGTTGACCTGGGTCTCCAAAACCCACCCCCGACCCTCATGGGCTGCTCCCTCCCCCAGCAAAGTTGCACCAGGGCGAACTAGCCTCTGCACGCATGCAGAGTGCCTTTCCTCTCCCCACGGAGAAGTGGAAGGTGCTCATGGGAAGGGGGCGGGTGGGCTCCGGAAACTCCATGCCCCCTTCCGGGCAGTCGATTGAGCGCTCCCCAGGAGATGGCATGGGCACACGGCGGTTGGCACAGAGCAGCATGCACGCTGCCGCCGCGCTGCCGCCACCACGGTGAAAGGAGCAGCGGGCGGCTTTGGGCAGGGTGGGGGCTTTGGTGGGGGCAGCGGCAGGGGAATTGGCACCCTGCTAGTATCTCCGCCCTAGGCGAGATACTAGCAGGCCTAGTGATAGGGCCGGCCCTGGTCCTATGGAAGTTGAAAGCACCCTGGTGAGGATTGCAGAAGCTGGAGTAAAGAATTTTGTTAAGTCCTGCTGTAAGAGATTTTGTGTCAGTAGAGTCCAGGGCAGAACCACTGAACTCTTAAAACTTAAGTGGCTAGCACGTAAGGCCTAGTGAAAAGGTCACCTTTGGAACCCAGAACCCAGCAGTGTAGATCTTCCTTCCCACTTTGTTCCTCCCAAAAGCCCTGCAAAGTTCATTAGGTTGACGGAGAGTATCACTGGCTAAAGATCACCCACACTGAGGAGATTCCTGGCTAAGTTCCTCTTTGAACCAGGGACTCCCCATTCCTGGTCTTACTGTTAGCCTAGCTGAATCTGGTCCTCTCACCACACTGGCTGTATCTAAAGTGGTAGGCGCACATGCCAAATGGGGACATGTCAGACTAGGGATGCAAAAAAAATTTAAAAATCTGGACACACACGACCCAATCAGAAAAAATGAATCTTCTTCAGGAGATATTCTGTAGTGTACAAAAATACAATTTTTAGAATATGTGCTACACCAATAACAAGAGACAAGAGACAATACAATAATCTTATTGCTTACTTACATAGGAAGCACTAAGATTATTGTATTGTCTCTTGTCTCTTGTTATTGGTGTAGCACATATTCTAAAAATTGTATTTTTGTACACTACAGAATATCTCCTGAAGAAGATTCATTTTTTGAAACGTTGTTATGTAATCCGGAGACGACGTTGCGTATCATGTTATAGTGCTTTAGATTGCAATACATAAACAGCATTCTTTATAAGTCTTATGACTGTTTGATTGTGGGTCAGACTATCACGACTGTTGGCTTTATACTTGTTAGACTAGGGATGCAGCCTCCTGGTGGGACCTGGGGATCTCTCAGAATTACAGCTGATCCCCAGACTACAGAGATCAGTTCCCCTGGAGAAAATGGATGCTTTGGTGGGTGGACTTTATGGCACTGTACCTTACTGAGGTCCCTGTTCTCCTCAGGCTCTATCCCCAAACCTCTACGAATTTCACAACCTGGATCTGGCAACACTAACCCCTACTCCCTGCTGATGGCCAGGAGGTCCTGGCAATGCTACACCAGACTCTTTATCTTGGCTCAGCAGCTCCCTTGCTTCACCCCACAGAGTGGGGAGGTGTAGTTGGGCTGGGCCTAGCTGAGCCAAAGCTGCAGGTAGGCTTGCCAAGTCCCCCCGGGGGGCGGGGAAACTCCCGCCCCAGAGGCCCGTTCCCCCCACCGCTGGTGGATCGGGCCCCGGGGGGAGCCCCACCCCGACGTGCGCGTCACCCAGAAGTGACGTGACGATGCCGGGCACGCTGGGGGCGGGGCCACAGTCATCCGAGGGAAAACTCTATGGTTTCCCCTTGGATGGTCGTGGCCCCGCCCCCAGCATGCCCGGCGTCATCATGTCACGTCTGGGTGACGTGTGTGCAATGTGCGCGCGCTTTGCACGTGTGTTCCAGCCGCCAGCCGGGAGTCCCCCGCTGCGGCACGACACCGGACTTGGCAACCCTAGCTGCAGGACTTCTTTTGGTCTTCAAACAGTGACGTCATCAGCCAGCGCTCCTTTGGGCCTGCTCCCAGTAAGTGCCAGTAGCCTTGCCCCAATGGTTGGCGCACAACTATACAGATCTGCTGCTCCTTGCATTCTGATAGTGAGGCCTGCACAGGAAGTTGTGGGTAATGTTCCTGCCTCTCTGAAGAATGGAAGGCATCGCTGCTGCTGCCTCTCCTCAGATGAACGGCCTCTGTGGTTAGCACAACCCTTATCTCTTCCCTTTTTTGTTTGTCAGAAAATCCATATATTTACCGTTAGACATTGCATTCCATTCAGCCTTTGGGATGAAAGGTTGCCTATCTCTGCTCGATCATGTGAATTTATCAAGTGAAGTCCTTTGGCAGCTTTGCAGCAAGAGCTGGTGCCTATTTATTCATTTATTTAAGGGGATTTATATCCCATTTCTCCAGAATCCTGCTCAAGGCAGTGTACAAATAAAAATAATCAGCTAACATCATAAAAACATTAAAATTGTCAATGTAAAAAAAACAAATGACCCATTAAAAACAACCATTGTGCACCCTAGAAAAAAGCCATAAAATATGTCAGACCGGATCATAAAACAGCTAAAAAGATGAAAAAATCCCTCAGCCTGTATAAAAATAAATATTTTGCCCTGGTCTCTAAAAGACAGTATGGGTAGTTACCAGGTGAACCTCAAGGGAAGAGTGTTCCAAAGATGAGGTGCCACCACTGAAGATGCCCCGTCTTGAGTTGCCACTTGCTCCACCTCTGAAGGTGGGATGCAGAGAACGGAGCTTGAGAGTAGTGTTGCCAGGCATTTGCCTGTGAATCCTGGGAGCTTTCTGGGGCAGAGCCAGGAAGGGGGAAGTGTCACGGATGTTGTGATGTCTGCCCCTCAGGCTGGCATCAGCATACCCTCAGCTGGAGCAGCTACTGGGACCAACATTTCTGGCAGGGCCCGTGGCCAGCCCTGCCATCCATCCATGCTCCCCCCCTTTCCCCCTCCACACATGAGCACTGCTCCAGTACCACATGTATTCCTCGCTTACCATATGGCCCCCTGCCTCTAGGGGAGGGTGTACAGGTGGCACACAGTGGTGGCAGGCATGCACCAAAACACGTCAGGGAGGGGCTGCAGGTCATGCCAGAAGCAGTGAGCACAGGAGATAGGAGGGCTTGTGAGCTGGCAGAGGAACATGGGATTGGGGGGGCGTGTGGGTAGGAAAGGAAGTGCAAGCAGAGGGACTGGTAATGGGCAGAGGAGGAGAGGGGCCCCTTCTGCCCAGCCCCCCCAAGCCTTAAACTGGCCTTGCCCCCCAGTTTCCCTCCTGCTGCTCACTTGACTGCGTACAAGCAATTGATGGGGTAAGAATTTGCCTGGCAGGAGCAGGCACTGGTAAGCCTAGGGTTGCCAGCCTCCAGGTGGGTCCTGGAGGTTTCTTGGAATCGGAACTGATCTCCAGACGGCAGTGATCAGTTCCCCTGGAGGAAAGGGCCACTTCAGAGGACAGCCTCTATGGCCTTTTAGTCTTGTTGACCTACCTCCTACTTCCTATTCATCCTCTTCCTCCCTCCTTTACCCAAACTTTCCCTGGGCACCATCCCCAAATCTCCAGGAATTTCCCAGGCTGGACTGGACAGCCCTCCTTTGGAGGCGGATTTCAACTGGTAAGCGGAACAGTCAGGGAGGAAGCCGTCCTTCCAAGGAGCCTGGCCCCAAGTCCTCTAGGGCTTTAAAGGTACCAACCAGCCCTTTAATTGTCTCCAGAGACACGAACAGCTCTAAGCTGGAGGCCCGTTATCTTCCCTAAGAAGAAGAATTATGACACTACTCCTATGTCAAGCACCTTCCCTGTGCTTGCAGGATTGTGCCTGACGTGGCGACACTCCTAAAGGCTTCTGATGTTCACCCTGTTTTCTGAGTTTGATGTCCCTGTGAAGGAAGAAGAGCAGAAATGAAGACAATCAACTGGTTCAGTGCTCCCTTCCTTGCCAAGCGTGCTGGGTATGTAAATCGGTGTCAGCAAAGTACAAAGATAAACATTTGCCAGTTAATTGCTTTAACGGCAGCCTGTCACGAAATGATCAAGAAGGTGAAACTTCTCTCAGCATTTCATGCTCATGCTTAATTTCTGCACACATAAGTGTTAAAAGCAGAGAAACAGAGCCAGGGTTTTGTGTGTGTGAATTGTAATGTAAGTTCCTCTTAGTTGCCACCTAGTGGCCGAGTGGCAGATACTTCTGTTTAGCCGTCAGAAGGCTCTTTCACACATGCTGAATAATCCATTTTCAGTTTAATTTAGCAATTGTTTGCCATTTTGCACAGTAAAATCCAGTTGCAAAGTGGATGGAAAGTGCATCGTTCAGCATGTGGTAAAGTGCTCATAAGCGCTGCGTGTTCCTGGGACTGGTGGGGTTTATGCGGTTATCCTAAGTTGGATGCCTGGCTGAGGGTTTGTTCGCTGTGAGTCAAATAAAGCAGAATTGCATCCCTGCACTGTTGTCATGGACTCTAAAAACACTACAGAATTCCTCTGCCTGTAAGATGCTGGAGATTTCACCATGGAAAAGCATTCTTTGTATCTCAACTGATGGTCTGTTCTATGTGAATTTGAAACCCATTTTAGCCCAACTCAGCTTAGCGGCATAAATGCAGGGTGATTCTATTAACGGTTACTTGTACAGAAGTCATACTAAGCTCAGTGGCCTTGACTCCCGGGTGAGTCAGCATTTGATTGCCTCTTTAAATGCAGCTGGATGAAGGTGGCTCCACAGGGCAAGTTCTTTTTGTGCTTACAGGAGCCCCAAACAGTCATCGGTGCTACGGCTTAGTGGTAGAGCATAAACTTGCCATGCAGAAAGTCCCTGGTTCAATCCCCAGCAGTTAAAAGGTTCATGTGGCGGATGATGTAAAAACCTTTACCTGGAGAGCCATTGCCAGTCTGAGTAGACAGTAGTGACCATATCTGATTCAGTATAAGGCAGCTACATGTGTAACAATACTCCATACCTGTTTAGCAGAGGTCGGCCTGATCGTCTGGTTTCTGTCCCTCATAAATGGGTATTCCTATTTTGCCTTTTGCAGGCGTCTTTTAAAAATTGTTAGTGTGCATACACATGTGTTAATCATATACAGGTGGAGGCATCTTGCAGGCGTGTCGAGACTGAATGCCACTGTGCACTGTTTTATTTCCACTTCTTCCGAACTGCCGAACATTCTTCCGTTTAAAAATAAAACTGCTATAACAACACCCCCTACTTTAGAAGCCAGTGTAATACATGCTGTTGCAGACTAAATAAACATAAATGCAGATGAGGAAGAGCCCTTAGCAGCATCTAATGGAGGGAAGGGGCACCTTGGGTGGGGGTCCTTGGGCTTCGGAGGAAGGTGGCGCAGGCTCACCCCAAGTGTCCCTGCACTTATCTGTGAAACGTTGTGTGGGCTTGAAATAAGCCACTGCCATGGAGAGCTTTCAAAAGCCCAAAAGTGTATTCGCAATTTGCATATAATCAGGATTCTGCACTTCAGGAAAAAAATCTTATATTTTATTTCATAAACATAGGCATCTGCTGCTAATTAAAGCTGCAGCATATAATTACACCCTTTCTTATTAGTAGATATGGAGTCTGACAGTTGCTTAGATACAAAATAAGCAACTACAGATTGTCTCCTGCACTTTAACAAGCACGGGGAGTTTGAACAACAGGATTTTAAAGTTCTGTATTATCTTCAGTAAATGTGCCGGGAGGGGGGGGAAGAGAGGAGGTTAATCTCATTGGTGGTATGTAATTTTGGAAGGAATGGCACTCCGTTGCCGCCGCCTCTCTCTGCCCTACAAAACGCCCTTACAAAGATGGATGTGAGCACTAAATAAGGGGGCACAGAAGATGGGACCAATGTTCCCTCTAAGATGTGGAGTCTTGTGAGCAAAAATTCTGCTTTGTGAGCTACTGGCATTAAAGTTGTGAGTGAGCAATTTGGCTACTGCATAAATTAGTTTGCTCTGGGGCCATCCTTCCTGAGCTGAGACAAAAATGTGTGAGCTGAAGGCTAAAAAACTGTGAGCTAGCTCACACTAACTCAGCTTAGAGGGAACACTGGATGGGACCATGGTAGTTTGGGCTTTGCCTAAACTGCATAGCTCCAATAACATACGTTTCCTCCTTTGGTTTTGAAATCAGACCTTCCCACTTGCATCCAAATAGTAAGTCATGTGAAGTTTTCGATATTTATAAACCAACTGAGTGCAAGCCAGTAAAATTACTCGCACCTAAATTCCAATATGATAAATGTAATCTAAACGTGCAGTTAAATATCTGAATTCTGTAGATTTCAGAGGCATTTGGGCATGTGTAATTTTTAGCTGGGTTGGACCTGTTTGTCCTGATCCAAGTGAGAGAGAAAGAGCCTGCCCAAGGCTTGCCTTATGCTCATCTGCATGCACCACCCCATGCCCTTTGCAATGCTTGTTCTGGGCCCACTGAACTTGCTGGAGAGGTGTATATGGGAATGCACATCACAGCCCAGAGCCACCAGAAAATGTGATCAATGGACCACAATTGCCTGTGCACTGGGGCCATTGCTGTGTGGTATCTGGTAGTGGTTGGAGTGTCAGACTACGATCTGGGAGACCCAGTTCTGATCTCTACTCGGCTATGGAAATTTACTAGGTGACCTTGGGCCAGTCACCCTCTCTCAGAGCCAGTTTGGTGTAGTGGTTAGGAGTGTGATTTCCCACCCCTCTACATGCAGCTGCTGGTGTGACCTTGGGTCAGTCACAAGTTCTTTCAGAGCTGTTCTCTCAAGGGCAGTTCTCGCAGAGCTCCCTCAGCCCCACCTACCTCACAGGCAATGCTCCCTCTAAGCCATGGAGTTCTGTGAGCAAAAATTCTACTTTGTGAGCTACCGGCATTAAAGTTGTGAGCAGGTGATTTGGCTACTGCATAAATTAGTTTGCTCTGGAGCCATCCTTCCTGAGCAAAGACAAAAATGTGTGAGCCGGAGTCTAAAAAACTGTGAGCTAGCTCACACTAACTTAGCTTAGAGGGAACACTGCTCACAGGGTGTCTGTTGTGGGGAGGGGAAGGGAAACAGATTGTAAGCCACTCTGAGACGCCTTCGGGTAGTGAAGGGTAGGGTATACACCCAACCTCTTCTTCTTGTCTCTTCGTCAGCCTAGGCTAATTTAACTCACAGGCTTGTTGTGAAGATAAAACGGATGAGGGGAGAACCACATTATAACCCACTTTGGGTCCTCACTAGAGAGAAGCATGGGATATAAATATCTTAATAAATAAATGGGTATTGTGAGTATATTTCTCCCCCCCATCCTTTTTTTTTTGGTGGAAAAAGGAAATGTTTAATAGTAATCATTAAATTTCCAGCAAAGCTAGTGTCTTAACGAGATGAAAAAATAGCCACGGTCTCCATGGCAGAGCAGCTGTTAGTGTCACGAAGCGTCTGATGCACATTGTATGTAATTAGGGAAGTGTGTTACTTTTGCCCGATGCAAGCCAGCTCCATCACCACCGGCTAATGAACTATTCCTTTCAGTTAATAAGCTTTTGTTTTCCTTGCTCACAAGAGCCTGAAATTCTGCTGATACACCTACAAGCACGGGGCCTTTGTTATTAAACTGCAGGGGATGCAATCAGAGTCGTTAATGCCATGGTAATCCTCCGGATCCATTCTGTTATCTGCCCGAGTTCTTTGGAGAGGGCTGCAGCTCGTCCAAGGAACATCACATGCGAGAGTTTATTCTGTACCCCGTAGAGCACCTTCAAGATCCTGCCAATTTAGACATGTATTATGAAGCATTTTAAAATTAGTTAGTTTGGCCATTCGCACTTGGTAATGGGAAAACTGGGGAAAGGGTGCATTTTGTTTCCCCTAGCAGCCCTCAAGAATGCTTCATGATTTTGCCAGGGAATGCTTGGAAGGTGGTGATCTTGAAGCGGCCAGCAGGGGATGCTATGCGCGCACCTTCCTGTGTTTCCTTCTCAAGCTGAGCAACCTCTTACCCTCCCCACTTTGGAAGAAGCAAGGAAAGTCTCTCAACTTTCTTCCTCGGCTGGATATCTCAGCCTGGGTAAAATCGGGGACAGTGTTTTAGGGAAAGTCTGCAGACAAAAAGCGAGGAGAGGGAAGATTTAATCTGTCCTCTAGTTAGAACTGTTTTTAGGAACCTCTTTCTGTGGAGCTCAGCGGAACATTCACATCATATGTCAACTGTTGCACTATCAGGTGATTAGATATAATTTTTGTCAATCAGTTTGACATATTATTTCCCAAGGAATGAAAAGTGAGGACAATGTACTCAGCGGGCCGCTTAGCAACACTGGAAAAGTGAACTATCAGCAAAGGTAGGACAAGTTTCAAAAACAGGTCATGAGTTTCAACGTTCCCATCCATTATGCATGAGAAAGAGCAGGTAGAGAAAGAGGTACTTTTCTACCTTTCTCACAATACAAGAACTCGTGGGCACTCCATGAAATTGCTGAGCGGTCGGGTTAGAACGGATAAAAGGAAGTACTTCTTCACCCAAAGAGTGATTAACACTTGGAATTCACTGCCACAGGAAGTGGTGGCGGCTACAAGCATGGACGGCTTCAAAAGGGAATTAGACAAGCATATGGAGCAGAGGTCCATCAGTGGCTATTAGCCACAAGGTATAGATAGGGACTCTGGGGCAAGTGATGCTCTGACATCTTGGTGCTTGGGGGGGTCAACAGTGGGAGGGCTTCTAATGTCCTGGCCCCACTGGTGGACCTCCTGATGGCACTGGTATTTCTGGCCACTGTGTGATACAGAGTGTTGGACTGGATGGGCCTTTGGCCTGATCCAACATTGGCATCTCTTATGTTCTTATGTTCATCCATCCTCATCCTTGCAAAATGGAGGCCTTCTGGGCTGCAGACTGAGTCCATCTCTAATAAGCATCATTCGAACATACTCTTAATAATGCTGTGTGAAATGGAGGCATCAGGCTATACATCGTGTTGAGCGGGCTGTGTAATGTACTCGGACTGTGGATTCGCAGCTCACAACGTCTGTAGGCTTCACCTTTATGTGAATGGTCAGAGGATAACCAAAGTGTTTGGGAACTGGGAGCTCAGGGACAAGGGACCCCGCAAGGGTATTGTCTTCTTATTGTTCTCTTCTCGGCTGCATCAAGCATTAAGAGCCCCAGAGGTAGTCTTATATTTGTGTTTGTTCCTGAGATGAATGGGGGGGGGGGCTCTCAGATGTCATCCTCAACGTTCTGATTGACTGCAGAAGAATGGGGAATGGGACTCTTTGCTAGAGGCCATAAAAGTGGTTAAGTACCTGGAGTCCCATTTTGGGAATGCTGCCCAGATACCACCAGGTGTGTTGTGCTCATGAACGTTTGTACCTAGGACCTGAAAAATGTGGTGCTCAGAACTTAGCTAGGCAGGAGTGCGACGCACAAAAGTAGCTGGCATGGCTGAAACGTTCAGGATTGGGTCCAAGGGCTCCCTTCTGCGGAGAGTCTTCTTTTGATGGGAAATAACAAAAAGATTTGAACTAGGTCAAATAAGTGAGGGCTCTGCTGTTAACCTGACTTGCTCATTAGAATCTGTTTAGTATGAATGAAGCAGAATCTATCTATTCTCTTCTTTGCAGCTCTGGAAAATGAGCTTTTGCCTAATTTGGAAGAACTGGTCCTGAATAGATAAAGTTCTCCATAACTTCAATAAAATTTGTCTTCATAAGTGTAATAGCAGAAATGAACTACAAGCAGAGATGTTCTGTCTTGAGTTCAAACTACTTAGGTATACTTGTCAGACGAAAAGCCCTCTACATGTTTGAGGTTCTTTCCTTACAACATTCATGCAGACATGTTTTTTTTTTTCCCATATAGTCTTCATTGTCACAGATTATCATATCTTTTGGCTGGTTCATACAGGTGCACCCACAATTATATTAATGATGACTCGCACATGAAAGTGTCGGTTGACTTCACGGAAAAGCCCTCTGAAAGGCAACATAACTCATGTGCACATGGACGTTACCACTTGATGCTGTGGGGCTATCGAGTGATGACCGTGCCTGCATGAAACAGCCTGTAGGCTCTAGAATAATCTGTAGCATTTGTTTGCTAATTGACTCTTTAGATTTTCTTCATGGGCCATCAGATCAGAATTGAAATCACACACCATCGCGTACAGACATTTTATTCCATGCTTATATGTAACCCTTTCAGTGCAAGCCCTGTCAGCAAAAGAGAGCAAAAGAAAAGTAATGCTGTTAGTAGGCACAGAGTTGTCTGTTGCTCCATTCAAATCCAAACTAATATTGAAACAAACAGCTGCTTTTATTTAAGGATGGGAAAGAGCTACAGAAACCGGGAGGTTTGATCCAATAGTATTTCCAGAGTCACTGTGAATGAAGATGTAAGTCTCTGGATACCATCTATATCTAAAACAGGTGGGAAGTGTTCCGAGAACGTCAGTATTGTGATGAGATGCTTGCCGAGGTCTACCTTCTTGAAGTCCTCTGGGAATCAGCTTTTCTCATACCATTAGAAGTTCCATAAGAACTGAAGAAACAGAAGGGTCCAGAGTCTTCTGCCAAACAGCTACTCAGCTACCCCACTGGTTGTCTTCTGTGGAACGACTGTAAAAAGGTAAAGGTAAAGGTTCCCTTGCTCGAAAGCCAGTCGGGTCCGACTCTAGGGTTGCGGTGCTCATCTCCGTTTCAAAGCCAAAGAGCCAGCGCTGTCCGAAGACGTTTCCGTGGTCATGTGGCCGGCATGACTAAACACCAAGGCGCACGGAACGCTGTTACCTTCCCACCGAAGTGGTACCTATTTATCTACTTGCAATTTCTTGCTTTCGAACTGCTAGGTTGGCAGGAGCTGGAACTAGAGACAGGAGCTCACTCCGTCTTGCGGCACCCGGGTCTCGAACTGCTGAACTACTGACCTTCCACAGCCTGCAGTTCAGCGTCTTAACCACTTGAGCCACCGCAGCTGTACTTCTCCACTAAAGAGCCCAGCATCTCCTCAGACTCACCTCAGCTGCCTCCCTCAGGGTTTTCTCTTTCTTTCTTATCCTCTCAAAAGTGAACTATTCAGGCCCATTTTTTTATGTTGCTGTTTCAAAAATGAAGTCATTTGTAATAAATACAAGTTCTGTTCCTTTTGGACTTTATTAATACATCTTACCTGTATGAAAACATCATGTTCTGATTACATTCCAGTACCATATGCCAGAGTGGGAATATTTCAAACGTTGGGCTTGTGGCGTATTTGTAAACAGACTATCCCTCTTTGCTATATGCAGGCTAGACAGGATATCATAAGTAGATGGTACAGTCTGAGCACCATGCTTGGAGGGAACCCTCTAGAGCAGGGGTGTCGAAGTTATTTGTTATGAGGGCTGAATCTGACATAAATGAGACCTTGTCAGGCTGGGCCATGTGTGTCATAAAATGTAAAGCCAGGTAGTGGAGATATAAGCTTTATAAAGGACACAAACAAACACAATTAAAGATTTTTTAAAACTTAAAATAAAAACATGCTGAAAACATTAGCATTCTTGCAATGTTTTGTTTATTTAACGGTCTCTAACTGACACCTCTTGCTCCGAATTATTGCATTAAAATGTCTGTGCTGTAGCAATCTTGAGTATGCTGTTCAGGTGTGTATCTGTAAGTTGCAAACCTATTTTTGATGTATTCATTACAGAAATCTCATGGTCAGTGCTCTGAGCCTAGAACCTAGGGGATAACATGAAATGGCTGGGCAGTGCAAGCTTTTATACATAAATTGCTTTGTGTGTTGGTCAAGAATATGTGATGTCATCATGACACAGTCCCAGAAAAATAACTGCAACTCCTTTGAGGCAGTGCAAGAATAAAGAGACAGCCATATATAGTGGTCAGTAGCAGCCTGCTATCTGGGAAGTCCCGGTTCAAAATCCCCAGTCAACATAGGAAATGTGCTAGGTGAACTTGGTCTGGACACATACTCTCAGCCTAATCCATCTCACTGGCTTGTTGTTATTTTTCATCTAAATAGTTCACAGTGCTTTGTTTGTCTTAAAGATGCTTTGTATTGTGTGATTGAGGCAGCTGAGCAAAGCAAGGCAGGAGGAAGGGGAGGAGCCTCAGCCAATGGAAAGGAATAAAGGCTTTCCTTTGTCTCCTATGTGATTGAGGGAGCCTGACCAGGAAGCAAGCTCTGGCTTGTTCCCCCCTCCCTTTGGGAGGGGGAGGAGCCTCAGTCAAAGCAGAGGCTTGCCTATCTATCTCTCCTGTGCAACTGAGAGAGTCTGACAAACCAAGTTTTGCAGCAGCAGAACTGGAGAAGGAAGCAGGAGAGGGGCAGTTGCTCAAGGGCCAGTTAGGAGCCCTATGGGGATCAGATCCAGCCCACGAACCGCATGTTTGACACCCCTGATCTAGAGCTACAGCACTGTTAATGTCACTACATGGTTAGTAACAGGGTCTTTCACAGCTGATGCATGTATGATGTCAATGACATTGAAGTCAAAGGGAATTCTGCCACTCATTTTTGTTGAAAGGATTAAATGGAAGGATATTTGCTCCTGTAGATAACAGGAACTGATTTGTTCTTTTTTATGGGACTTTGATGTGGTCTGTTATGTCAGAGGCTGGCTCTTTTTGGTTTTACATGGCCTTTTTTAAAAAAACACAAGGCTCCCCATACACCACAGATATGTTTTAAATGTATAAAGCAAGAGAGCTGCAAAGCCTCTCTTAAAATTCAGCTTAATTCATCCAAGTTAAGTGATCCTAAATATGCAGTGTGGTGTAGTGATCCAGGTTTAAACCCCCAAGAAGGTAACTTGGTGACCTTGGGCCAGTTTCTCTCCCTCCCTCTCAGTGTAATATACCTCACAGCATTTTTTTGAGGATTGAATGACTGAGGGACCATATATGTTGCCTAGCTGTGTCAGGTCAACATCTGTTTAGTCTGGTATTCTTTGCAAAACAGTCCTAGCAGACAGAAGGCGTGAGTGTGTTAAAGAGGCAATGTCATGTGAACAGAGCTAGCGTAATATATAATGGCCAAGGGTATGAACAACCTATTTCACCCATAGGTGGAGAGTAGGGTTGCCAGGTTGCTCCTGGCAGGGGAAGGAGGGCAGGGTGGCCAGATCCAGGTTGGGAAAATCCTGGAGATTTGGGGATGGAGCCTGGGGAGGGCAGGGACCTCAGTAGGGTACACTGCCATAGAGTCTACCCTCCAAAAGATCCATTTTCTCCAGGGAGCTGATCTTGGTAGCCTGGAGATGAGCTGTAATTCCAAGGGATCCTCCGGTCCGACCTGGAGGCTGGCGCTCTTAGTGAAGAGGTATCATACCATACTAGTTAAGAGCTTGCTACTTGCCTCCCTGTTTTAAAGTAATCCGTGAATTAACTTTCTATTCCTGAAAACAAGGATTTACAACAGTTTACTTCTTGCCTTGTTCTGTTGTTGTTGCAGTAAACAGGCTTAGAATCATAGAATCGTAGAGTTTGCAGCTGTACTTCTCCACTAAAGAGCCCAGCATCTCCTCAGACTCACCTCAGCTGCCTCCCTCAGGGTTTTCTCTTTCTTTCTTATCCTCTCAAAAGTGAACTATTCAGGCCCATTTTTTTATGTTGCTGTTTCAAAAATGAAGTCATTTGTAATAAATACAAGTTCTGTTCCTTTTGGACTTTATTAATACATCTTACCTGTATGAAAACATCATGTTCTGATTACATTCCAGTACCATATGCCAGAGTGGGAATATTTCAAACGTTGGGCTTGTGGCGTATTTGTAAACAGACTATCCCTCTTTGCTATATGCAGGCTAGACAGGATATCATAAGTAGATGGTACAGTCTGAGCACCATGCTTGGAGGGAACCCTCTAGAGCAGGGGTGTCGAAGGAGAGAGGCTTACTAAGTCCCACTTAGAGGGTGGACTCTATGGCATTATATGCTGCTAGAGGTCCCTCCCTAGACCTCACCTTCCCCAGGCTCCACCCCCACATCTCCAGGAAATTCCCAACCCAGAACTGGGAAGCCTAAGCAGCACATAGACGTTAGTAAGCATAGATGTTTCCTTTATAAAGGACAGTTTGATGTGCTGAAATCTTTTTGTGCAGAGATACTCAGCAGATAGGAACCTCCATGACTGAATGCACTGGACAGATACAACTGAAACCATGCAGCGACTTCAGTTCAGGTATTTCTGCAGTTCTGGCAGCCCTTAATGAGCTGTTCTAAATTTAGAAAGACTGAACTGACCTTGCAAGCCCCTCAAATAAGGAGGTATTCAGCCCACAAGAATTGTGAGAGGAATTTAAGTACTTATGCAGCTGGAGAGATTCTGCTTACAAATATGACACAGTCATTATACCGCCCCCCCGAAAATGAATACCCTTCAAGTGAATCTATTTAAAAGTCATTTAAATTCAAAATGTATAAATAGGCAGACATGAGCATGTATGAAAAGGTTGCATCGATTATTAAGCACGTGCCGATTTTTTATTTTTGTTTTTTTGCATCCCTTATAAAAGCAGATTACTAGAAGGATTAGAATGGAAGCATCAGTTCTCTTTTATCTGTGGTAACTTCCTGTCTTGTAGCAGGACAAAAGTCATAGCCTGAAGAGAGGTGACAAAACAGTCCCGTTGAATGACCTTGAGAGTTCTGTAACTAGGCGCCCTTTACTTCTTTGGAATTCCTTCCCTGGTCTGGTAAATTTTTTTATGTAGCTCTATTAAGGACATGTTATTGTAGCATAAGGAAAAAGACAGGCTCCTTGTTGTTGTTCAGTCGCACAGTTGAGTCTGAATCTTCACAACCCCATGGACCTGATCATGCCAGGCCTTCCTGTCTTCCGCCGTCCTCTGAAGTTTGCTCAATTTCATGTTCGTTGCATCGATGACACTGTCCAACCATCTCATCCTTTGCCGTCCCCGTCTTCTTTGATCTTCAATCTTTCCCAGCACCAGGGTCTTCTCCAGTGAGTGCTCCCTTCTCATTTTCTCATTTTCAACTCCTACCCCAAGGATTTTATAATCTGAAAATAGTGATCTGCAGTGCAGCTTTCAGAGGCACCAGGGCACACAGTAATGGGTTTTCTGGCACCAATTTGCTTCTTCCCCAGAGCAAAGAACCAGTTCTGGCATCCCTCTACCTCATTTGAGCAGGATGTGTTTCACCAGAAGCCAGGAGTTATCACCCTTTGGGTCGGGAAACAGTTGACTACATCATGGGAAGGTGGCTGGCATGGAATCGTCTGACATTCTATGACTGGCTGAGTAGGCCAGGACAGCCATTTTGTGGCAATGTCCACTCCCCATCTCAGATTTCCCAAAGTGCTCACAAACTCACTCTCTCATCCCAAGCCACTGGGAAGGGGAGAGAGAAAGAGATCAGGGAGCCAGGGGAAGATTATGCACACATGCAGTTGTACCTGCTTAGGCTTACATTTTGTAGGAGACAGACAGAATATTGCATATACCATGTTATTGGTAAGAGGGGATCTGTACAACTGTCTTTTCACATTGGTGAAGGATCCCTTTCCAGCATTAAAATGCAAACAGAATAAATATATGGGTTCCACACAACAGTTAATACAACACTATATTACCCACCCCTAAAAATCTAATAAGGCCTGCCCCCAAGGGGAAGATCTTACTATATGTTTATTTGGAAGTCAATCTCCCTGTGCAAAAGTCTTGCTCTCCCTGCATTTTTCCTTTTTGTTTTTAGAGTAATTACTTTCTGTTCTCGCCTGTCTGGCCATATCTCACAGCGCTCATTAATAAATGGTTAATTATTAGCTTGTGTGTCTTTTGGGGGGGAGGGGAGGCTTAAGTTCTTTTTATTTTGCAAGCCAAACACTCTATTCATATTTTTTAAAAAAATCATCTTATTGTTGTAATCACATGATTGCAAAATCACGACGACAAAAAAATAAAAAAAGTCAGAGCCTTGACTTGCTACAAAATTTTAAAAATAACTTAAAGCCCCCTCTCCTCCATGTACACTAGAGCTGGTAATTAACCATTTATTCATGAGCGCCTCTAGAGAAATGGCCAACTGGCAGAGAACAGGAAGTAATTAATGAGGTTGGAGGGGGAAGGATTTTAACGTGACAGTAGCTCAGGGAAACAACAGTGCTCTGGCTGTCCACATGGGACAGCTTGGCACCACAACTGCATTTCAAGCAAAAAAACAACAACCCATCACCATAAATCAGAACTGGAAAAAAAATCCAAGGTGTAATCTGGATTTTCATTTGCCTACCAAAAAGGTGAGGAATAACTTTTGCTAATTCCAGCCTAAATGGGTAGTGTGGAATGAGCCTAAACTGGCTTGGCTCACATTAGCTTTTGTGTTTCAGTAGTTTGTATTGAACAAGATAGAAAGAACTGTACAATAACTTTCACATGTGCCCAGGGAGACTTGGGCTGATTTCGCACTAGAGCTGCCTCGATGTTGCACCGCCGTTTGCCCCAATACTATTGGTCAGTTTCACACCCGAAGCTGCGGGGCTGTATTTTGACTCTCGGCTTCGCCCGATTTCCCCCACAGTTTTGTAATCCTGTTTTTTTGAGGATCACGAAACTGCGGAGGAAATCGGGCGAAGCTGCGGGTCAAATGCAGTCCCGTGGCTTCGGGTGTGAAATTGACCAATAGTATTGGGGCAAACGGCGGCGCAACGTCGAGGCAGCTTTAGTGCGAAATCAGCCTTGGTCACTTCATTGTCCACTGAGGGCTGGCGGGCAGAAGATGCTGTAAAAAAATATATGATGCTGCACTGGCAGCACATCTTCATGTCGCCGGTGTTAACGATGAGGCAACACTCTAGGATTTGGGCAATGCTCTGTGGTTTAACTAAATCCTAGTATTGCTGGAAGTGGTACCATTTCCCCCTGTTCCCATGCCCCACTCTGCTGGCTGCCAACCATTGACTGGCAGTCCTACATGTGCCACAGAACTTTCTGGGCTCTTGCTGCTTTGGAAGTGGTACCATTTCCCCCTGTTCCCACGCCCCACTCTGCTGGTTGCCAACCATTGACTGACAGTCCTACACGTGCCACAGAACTTTCTAGGCTCTTGCTGCTCATCACAGTCCTCCCCTTGCAAAGCTAGGAATGAAGATCAAAGGACCTTCCACTGAAGTATCCAGTGCAGCAGGTGATACTATCACTGGAAGCCCAAGACAATAAAGATCCCTATGAGTGGAATCCTGTTAGGTACGCACACACGTGCTTTTTGGATCTTGTCCATCCTCTGTAGTATATCTTTTCTTTACTCAGAACTTGTAGAGATCTGTCACAACCAGTTGAACAGGAAGATCAAGATGGGGAAGCTGTGTTAGTTTGTCTGTAGCAGAAGAAAAGAGCAAGTGTCCCGTAGCACCTTAAAGACCAACAAAATTTGTTGCAGGAGATTAGCTTTTATGAGTCTCTGCTCAAGTGACTCATGAAAACTCATCCCCTGTCACAAGTTTTGTTAGTCTTTAAGGTGCTACTGGACTCTTGCTCTTTTCTACTGCTACAGACAGACTAACTTGGCTACCCATCTTGATCTGTTTGCATAACTGTAGAATCCAATGGAACCAAATACATTTTCTGTTGCCACCAGATTGTGTAACTGTGCCTAAATACTGAAAGACAAAAGCAACTGGTAAAAAAAACCTATTATGGGTTGGATACAACCAGCTTTTTGGCTGATGAAGAATAAAGGAGATGTCAGCTTTACCATCCAGAAGGAGTATGATGAGGATCATGGGATCTACATGTACCAAAACCATGTGGGATGGGAGTTGTAGTAGGAAGGAGAATTGGATGAGAATGAGTGAAATATCTGGCTGGATCCAATCCTATGATTAACAAATGGGTCAGCAAGAATGCTTAATTCCTCCCATAGATGTAAAGAGTGGCCAGAAAGGCATAGAAAGCCATTAAGAAAGAAGGGAGAAAGAGGGGGGGGAAGATGAAAAAATGAGGGGAAGTGAAGGTGAAAAATCAGAGCAGAGACGAATAAATGTTGCATTAGGTTTCATAAAATTCTTAAACTCCAGCTCAGATACCATTAAATTTCATTCTTGCATCCTATCTATTAAATTTTATCCTTTCCTTAACAGCTAAGTCCAATAATTCTTCATTCCAGGTTGCTATGTCTAGTAGGGTTACACCTGTCCAGTATTGAAGGATAAGGCATTTGGCGATAATAGCAACCCTTAAAACCCAAAGTTTCTCATGTAGTATTTGCAAGACTGTTTCTACATTCCATTAGAGCCAAAGCTTTATTGAGTGCTGGTCACAGTTCTGACCAGAGAAAGGAATATAAAACTTTTTGTGCCCATCGAAGCAATTCCTTTGAGTTCAAAAAGGATACTATTTCTGGAGGCCTTGATGTCATTAAGTTATTGAGAATTCAAATTTCATATCAGAGCACTCTTTAATTGTAGATATTGCCAAAATAGTGCTGAGGCAGGTGAGATTCTTCCTGAACACTGCAGAAAGCTTAAAAGCTGTGGCTGCTGTTATCATAGGGCTGCCGGGCTGAGCCCGGCAACAGGCAGGGGGGGCTGGGGGCAGGAACATGGGTGTGTGTGTGTGATGTTGCAAACAGCATTACATCATTTCTGGCTACAGCACTTCTGTCTATGGGTTTACTGTAGAGTTCCCAGTGATTCCTAGAGCTACCCATTGTCACTTCCACGTAGTACCCAGAAGTGATGTAGCACTGTTGGTGATGCGTAGGCTTCTTTCTCTTCAGGATATATTAAGTCCTGGGCTAAGCAGAGAGGCTTGCTGGTTCGACCAGTTTGCACAGCGACTAAGAGTCTATGTTTCTCATGAGACTGGACCCAGCTACAACCTAGACCCTGACCTCAGAGCTCCTTGTATAACCCAATGACTGTATTGACCCTTGTTCCTGAGATATCTGCCTTATACTGAATCAGACCATTGGTCCATCAAGATCAATATTGTCTACTCAAACTGGCAGAGGCTCTCCAGGGTCTCAGGCAGAGGTCTTTCATATCAACTACTACTAGATCCTTTAAACTGGAGATGCTGGGGATTGAACCTGGGACCTTTTGAATGCCAAGCAGATGCTGTACCTCTTAGCTACAGTCAAAGACAGAACAATTCCTCTACATGTGTATTGACCCAAGGAAGCAGCTATCCTGGGGTTGGAAAGGACAGCTGAGGGGAGTGAAAAATGGGGAAGATCTGTGATACTTGTGTGTAGCTCACTGGATCCATCCCAGTCATTGTGCTTTGGTCAATCTACAAATGCCCCATAATGTAAAGTCTTCATGGAAATAGTGATCATATGAGTCCAAGTGGGATGTGTAATGGTATAGTATAGCTTGATCTCATCATATCTTGGAAGATAAGCAGGGTGAGAACTTGAATGGGAGACCACCAAGGAAGACTTTTCAGAGGAAGGCAATGGCAAACCACCTCTGCTTCTCACTTGCCTTGAAAGCCCTTTGCTGGGATCACCATAAGTTGGCTGTGACTTGACCGCGCTTTACACACACATACACACCCACCCACCCACATATTTCCATAGTTTCTTAGCAGCCACCACATTGTTTCTGTATTCGGTTTTCTAAGATATTGTGGTCCCAGCCCTTCTTACCTTCTACGAGTAAATGTGTTTTTCATGTCTAGCTCACCTGGTACATTCCTTGTTTTGATGATGTCTTGTCTCTTAGATCTCATCTTAGAAAGGAAAGGAGGAGCAGGGGAATTCAAAGTTGCATTCAGTGTCTTTTATCCATGACAAGTACCGGTGTTAAGCAATGCAACCTTCAGCACCGTTATGCTGTTCTAAGCCCATTGGTGTCTCTGTTCTGGTTAGGATTGCACTATAAACTTCTTGTATCTGAAATATGTGCGTAAGCAATCTTTACTAGGGGTTGAGAGATGAGCCCGATCCTTTCATTACTGTTTTTGCAAAGCAGTCTTTTTGCGGACATTCATATAACTTCTCGACACTTTTTGTTCTTTGACCTGCTTTAGTAGACTCATCCTTGCACTTCATTAACTTTCAAACCTGAAAATGCATTGGCGCGTTGAAGACACTTGGAGTTTGGGTCTGATGGCCCGAGGAGGAATCCAAATGAATAAGGGGTTGGTACTGCTTTTCACAAACCCATCACCAGCTTGAGAACTCTTCCTACCAGAATTGTTGCAGCAGGGGATATTTCTACCAGCCCAGTATGAATCTCCTCCTTGATTTGCATTTACCATCCTTCTTTCCAGAATTATGCTGAAATAAGCAAAACCAATCTATTTTCTACTGTTTAGCTGTATTTATTTCCCACCATGTGTCTCTCTGCCTGCAGCACCATTAATATCCCCAGAACACCTGAGGTCATTCACTTCCTGTCTTGTTGCTAAATGAAACGGTGATGTGCCCGTATCCTACAAAGATTTTTGCTCCTAGGGTGCATTTGTGTATGTTCACGTGTTATAAACATGCAAGGAAAATAAATAGACCTGGGAGCTCTGTGTGTTAACGACACAGCTGGCCTCCCAGGTCTATGTGTACATTTTCAGGTACAAAAAGCACATGCTGATATGTTATTAACTATCTGGTTGACACGCACACACAATAATGGTCTTCCCCCCACGTGCATTGTTCTCACCGTTCATAAACATCTCTGGAGAAGCAAAGCAAAGGCCAAGGATGGCTTCTAAAATAAATTAGGTAAGGCTATAACGTACCTTTCTTCTTCATCAACTACTCAAGCATCATGAAATTTGGAAGGATGCCCAAAGTGGGAAGGGAGAGGAGAACACATGTCAGTTCCATTACTGCAATTGTAAGGGATTGTTTGAGTCTCTCAGCCTTTCTGTCTCTTGGGAATCTTATCTGTACGAACAGAACAAATGTATCAGCTGGAGATAACGGAGGAAGTGCTGCTTTTGGTCACTTATGTGTCAGGTTTTTTTGGGAAATTTCGGCTTGGCACTGACATAGCCAATTATTCCGCAAGAATGATGAATCTGGGGTGTCTAAACCATCAGTAGAGTTGGCAGGGCAAAGACCTCATTCTTTTCCAGGGTGATAAATGGTCTTTGGATCAAGCAGAGTTATTTGTTTCCGTGAGTGACTGCCTTACAAATACTTCGTCACCCTTCTTTAGATTAGATCATATCATTTGGGACTCCTCATCAATTTGATCTTCTTCAGCGGCCTTATCGGCACGCTTACGTTCTTTTAGTAGAGATGGCTATTGCCACAGTCCCTTTGAAAGCACAGAGTGTAAAATAGGTAAGGCAGCTTGCGAATAAGTTTTAAAAAAATCCTCTGTGGCAAAGTAGATTGGCCTTCCCTCCATTTATGGGGTGGAAGATTAATTCATACAGGTGTAACAGCTCTAGATTGTGGTTTAAAGCTCCCTAGCAATGGCAACTATCAGAATTAGCGATCCCCTGACCACAAAGAATATCTCAGTTTTGTGAAAGTCACACGATGTGCTTCTGAGGTTATGGGATCCCTTAAGAACATAAGAACATAAGAGATGCCAACGTTGGATCAGGCCAAAGGCCCATCCAGTCCAACACTCTGTATCACACAGTGGCATCAGGAGGTCCACCAGTGGGGCCAGGACATTAGAAGCCCTCCCACTGTTGACCCCCCCAAGCACCAAGATGACAGAGCATCACTTGCCCCAGAGTCCCTATCTATACCTTGTGGCTAATAGCCACTGATGGACCTCTGCTCCATATGCTTATCTAATTCCCTTTTGAAGCCGTCCATGCTTGTAGCCACCACCACTTCCTGTGGCAGTGAATTCCAAGTGTTAATCACTCTTTGTGTGAAGAAGTACTTCCTTTTGTCCGTTCTAACCCGACCGCTCAGCAGTTTCATGGAGTGCCCACGAGTTCCTTCCTTCTGGATCTGTAATGTACTAGTATGTGCTTTTCTATTATTTATTTATTTATTTTATTAGACTTATATCCCGCCCTCCCCACATTGTAGGCTCAGGGTGAGTACCAACATATAGGTCTGCAGTTAGTGCAGATTCACAATTAAAACGTGTTATAGCAATCCATTAAAATCAATAAAATCACCAACAGACTAAAACAAGAACACGCTTCAACAGATAATATTGTGGTCCCAATCTGGCTTTTAGGATCTGCAGTCACTGGAGGGGAGGCCAGATCAAAGCGGATGCCTGCTGTCTCAACTAAAGGCCCAGTGGAAGAGCTCCATCTTGCAGGACCTGAGGAACTGTAACAGGTCCTGCAGGGTCCTGATCTCATGAGGTAGTTCATTCCACCAGGCAAGTCAGACATTCTTAGGGAAAGGGACTGCCAGGAGTTGCTGTTTCGTAGAACACAATGTTCTACAGTGCTCAAATGGGGAGAGGCGGTCTTGAAGATATGCAGCCCCCTGGCCATTTAGGGCTTTAAAGGTAAGCACCAACATTTTAAAACGGCTCTGGTATTTGATGGGCAGCCAGTGCAAGTCATGCAGCATTGGGCAGATATGTGCCCGCACAGGCAGCGACATCAACACCCGTGCCACTGCATTCTGCACTAGCTGCAACGTCTGCAGCAGAGTCAAAGGAAGCCCCACGTAGAGAGAGTTACAATAATCTAGTCTGGAAGTGACCGTTGCATAGGTCACTGCAGCCAGATCGACTCAGAATCAAGTACTGCTCACTGTGGAAGAGAGGAGTTGGCTATATTGGATATTGGTCCAACGTGGCAAACATTTCATGTTCCTTGTAGACTCATCCAGAATTGCTTCTACCTTCAGAGAATACTGTTCACATCAACTTGTCTGCCACAGAATCCTTGTACATTATGAGTATTCAGAGGCATGTTCCGGAGTGCGCACACAGCCTTCTCAAGGGTACTAGCTGAGTCTTTGACTTCACCATGGCCTGGTGTAATCTGAGTGTGCTCCATGGAAGATTTGTAGCCATCTCTCTGCACTTACTCATCACAATGGAAGATCGGCAGGTTTACTTTCAGAGACATTTAGCTATAAATATACAATTTTCACTAACTGAATGCCCCCTGCTATGATGTCACAGGGCTCTGGGGTTTCTCTGGATTTTTTTTTTTTTGCCTTCACAGTTGACTTATGGCTACCCAGTAGGGTTTTCAAGGTAAGATAAGTTTAGAGGGGGCTTGTGTTGCCTGCCTTTGGGAAACGACCCTGGTATTCCTTGGAGGTCTCCCGTCCAAATACTAATCAGGGCCGACCCTGCTTAGCTTCCGAGATCCTATGAGATTGCACTATCCTGGAATATAGTTCGAACACTGCTGTATTGGGCACCTGAGTTTTATCATATGAGCAACTCAGAATTTCCTGAAACAGTTTTTCCTTTCAGACCATGTTTCAGTTGACGTCCTTCCAAAGGAAGGACACAATTCTTGGAATTTGATTGTCTGGACCTGTTTAAACACCAGAGGCTGGATTCTGCAGAACTGTTGTGCTAGCAAAGAAACTTCCCTTTGCAGAAGGAGACTCCCCTGACTCAAGATGTTCTTTGGAGTGTCTTGCATCACAGTTCAACTCCTGTCAAAGGACAGTGCTTCTACCAGTGGAATGGATCTGCAGGATCCAACCCAAGGCTTTTAGGTCTCTTAGTAAAGATAAGATCTATTATCATACTAATGCAATGGCAGTATAGTCTGGCCATTGATCAGACAGAGGCAGGGATGTGTCCGTGCCTCAATTCCATGGGAATACAGAAGTAGCCCAGGAGGTGGGAGTGAGTAAGTTTTCAGAGAATCGTAGTTTTGTTTTTTAAATTCTGGTCCTTAGGGCTCTTCATCCATGCATGAATGTGTGTAGGCAGTACCATCCAGAAGCCATAGAGGTGGCTGTTTGCGAATTTCAGGTGCTAAGGGGGACAAGGGGGGTTTGATGAACAAAGAATACATAATAGCAATAACATGCATTATGCAAAATTTAGAGTAATTATGTAAATTTACCCTATTTGCATAATCTATATGGGTCACTGACTGCAGCTTTTCTTAGTGTAGAGCAGGATAGCCTGGATGCAGGATTTTAAAGGTTTTTTTTTTGGGGGGGGGAGCACACAGCCCTGATAAGAAGTTAGTTGCTTTCAGCCAAGTGTACTTGTTTTGATTGCTTTCTCTCAGGTCTGGCTTCTGTCACAGTTCTTAGGGGCTGAATCCAGGTGCTTCTTGTCTTGACAGCTCTAGAAATGCTGCCGTTGGCAGGTGCTCCTCGAGAGCCACTTATGTCCCCAACAGGTCTTTGTCTGGAAATCAAGCATTTCCTTCGGTACCAGATAGGATCTGAGATGCCTGTGATGTTTGCAGGAAATCTTGATGGTTTCTTTGGCTCCTCTCTCGTTCCACAATAGTTTATTGAGGCTTTGCTGGGAGGTAAACCAAGTTTTGTTGGCTTCCAGCTGGTCCTTGCTGTGCTCAGGTGGACTAGGAATTGCTCAGCCACCAGCTTGGAAAACAGTTTACAAATGGCACCGTAATTCAACATTTCCTTCTTGCAAATATCTTTAGCTGTCTTTACAAAAGTGACTCGTAAAAGATTTAAATAGCTGCAGTCTGATGGGAATTAAAATCTTTGGCTCCTCTGCCCATTAGCATTTGTGGTGGGTATGCCAGTACATCTTTGGGTGTATTGCTTAGATCTATAAATTGCCTGATACAGACATTTATTGCTATGTTTAGCTTTCTGATTTTTTTTTTATAAGTTTCAGATGTCCTGTAGGTATGTAGTGAAGGAGTTTTGTTACTATGGTGATGGGTGCTGAGCAAAACCTCTAGGTAGATGAAAGTAATGTTCTCAAACAGATAGATTCTAACAAGTTTTTAAAAGTTGATCATTGAAGTCTAGGAATAAGGTTATTTCACACACCAGTTTCCCAAATACAGATACTATCCTTTTGAAGAAAATGTTGGCAAACTATCACTTCTGGTGTGTGTGTGTGTGTGGGGGGGGGAATGAGTGTTTATTTCCTTGTGAATACACAGTTAGGAAACAATTGATTTAAAATCAAAGTAAGAAGTTAAGTTTTTGTAAAACAATATTCTGTGTGGTTTATGTAGAAATGATCCATCAGTCGGAACCCTGATGTAACTATCCTCTACAATTTTATAAGATCTACAAATCACCCTACTCTTAAATGTTGTTATGTTTATAACACATAAAGGGAGAAGGAAGGTACTGTTCCATATTTTACTGGTGAAATAATACACAGAATAAAACAACAGCAGCATTCCAGTATATACAGGTCCCTTTTGATTTCTTCAAGAGTAAATGAAGGGCATGCAGTAGCAATATCAGATTTGAAGACAAATGGAAGCTGGGATTTTCCATCTCTGAGAGACCCACAATGAACTTCTTTGTACCTTGCATTTCCACATTATAGATCTCTTACAGGGTCCAAAATCATCCCTGTTTTCCTTGCTTAACCCCAACTATATAGGATTGCCAGCCATCAAGTGGGTCTCAGAGGTCTCCCAGCATTGTATTTTGGTAGTTTTCTGGGAGCCACTTTGGGCCCCTGAATCTTCATTGCATGAATCTTCTGGCACTGAAGCTTACCCATGTCTGCATGGAGGAGGGAATGTGTAGGGCTGTCAGGTCTTACCTGGCTGCCGGCAGTGGGGGGGGGGATCCCTCTTCTTCTCCTGGAGTTTTCAGCCGCAATGACATCACCCAGAAGTGACATCATTGCACAGGGCACATTGCAGGGGGGCACTCTAACATTTGAGAAAAAATTCTATGGTAACCATAGAGGTTTTTTTCAAATGCTAGAGCATCTCCCCACAATGTGCCCTGTGTGATGACATCACCTCCGGGTGATGTCATTGTGCTGGGCACGTTGGCACGGATGGGGCTCTTTGGGGGCAGGGCTCCCTCTGCCGGCCGGCTCGTGGTGGTGGATTGGCCCCCCCCAAAAGTAGGTAAACCCCCACCCCCATTGGGGAATGGCAGCCTTAGGAATGGCAGAAGTCATGATAGTGGTTTTCAGAGCTGCCCCAATCATGGCAATATTGTGAATCTGGTTATACGAGTACTGGTAAACTACCTTTATGTGTCCCTAAGCAAGCAGAAACCTGCAGGGCTGTCAAAAGCCGCTCTTGGCCTACCTGAGAAAGAATTCCTCTAGGCTGCTTGCTGTTCATTACTTTTGTTGTGGAAACAGTAATTCAGAAGAAGATCTCCTCTAGGCTCCCCTCATGCCACCAAGACCCAATCTGAAAATCCTATGACTTCTCCAGCTCCAGGAGTCCCCAGGGTGACCCCAGTCCCCAAATGTTTTCCTCCTTGTCCCCCTCCCTCTTTCAGCAGTCCTGTGAACCTTTATGAATGGGAAACTGAGTGCTACTATACCATCGGTGAGCTAAATAAAACAGTGTCTTGATCCTCTTGGTTATGGATAATCAGTTATTCAAAATGCAGTACACTGTCTACATCTCTGGTGGATGTGTTGTGTCACGGGCTGAGGTGCCGGTAAAAGGGAGTCCAGAACAGGCCCAGTTCAGGAGTCAAGAAGACAGTGCAAAGTCCAAAGTCACTAACCAGAAACGTAGTCCAAAGCCAAGCCAGGGTCAGGAGCCAGAAACACAGAGCCAAGTCCAAAATCACTAACCAGAAGTGTAGTCCAAAGCCAAGCCAGAGTCAGGAGCCAGGAACACAGAGCCAAGTCCAAAGCCAGGGGGTCCAAAGGTCTAGGTGCAAGAGCTGAGCTGAAGTGGATGCAAGCAGCACAAAGCTGACTTGTTGCTTCCACAAAGAGTACTGCCCAGAGTGTGGAGTTAAATGCTGTTACCAATTAGCCAGCTGCTGTTACCAATTAGCCAGCTGCACGGTCGCCCAGGCTCCTGTTAGAACTCTGGGCTAGCTGAGCGTCTCCCCTGTAGCCTGGCCTCTCTTCGCCTGGTTGCTAAATTTTGCCACAGTCACTCCCTTGCCAGCTATCCTCCTCTCCTGCTTCAGAGGGGCCAGCTTTGGATTCTGCAAGCTCTGTCAGCTCATCCTCATCCATGCCCATGACATGTTGGGCCCAAGAAGGAAAGTTGAAAAGAGTATCATATGGAGTGTTTTGTGTATATTCACACAGAAAAAAAAACCCTTGACAGTATATCAAAAGATTCTGAAATCATTATCAAAGCAAAGAAAATGCCAGTGATCAAGTCCCTTGGAGAAAATGTCTGCTTTGGAGGCTGGACTCTATGATATCATACCCTACTGAGGTCCCTCCCCTCCCTAAACCCCACCCTCCCCAGGCTCCAACTCCAAATCTCCAGGAATTTCCCAACCTATAGCCGGCAACCCTAGGCCACAAGCTTTGCACCAAACCACTCCTTTGACCCTGTCATTGCTACCTCAATATAACATTCATTTAACTGAAAGCAAACTAGGGAGAGACAGGTAACTTGCCTAAGACTGCCATCTCAGTACCAATCAAAGGTAGGGTCCAGGTCATGAGCACCTCTCTTAAAAAATTTCCCCTTCCCCAGATTACCATTGGAAATCCACGCTGCAGTGCCGTGTTCTAAACTTGATCTCCCCCACCTCACATGACCTCACTTGCTTGTAGAAACAAAAGGAAAAACAAATCCAGATAGCCTCCCAAATGCTCCATGTGTTACTTCCGAGTCATAAACAACGATCTGAAATTGGCCTACTCAGAATCTTACTCAGGTCTATTCAGTGAAGTTTATTCCCAGGGAAGTGTTCTAAGGATTACACCCATAGTTTATGGAATTCAGTACCACCACGTCTGATGGGCATTACTTTATATTTTTTAAAAGGAGGATTAAAACAGCTGTCACCAGATGCTAGGGATGATTAACAGAAGGATACCATGGCCTTCGTAATCTAATTTGTAATTTACTACAGAAGAATTTGGCTGGTCCACAACTCCCCATCCCAATTAATTTGCTTCCCCAGATCAACAACCCAGATCCTCCTAATTAATTGTCCTTTGTGTCTCCCTCCTCAAAAAAGCATTAAAAAATATGATTCATTGTAAGAGGTGTCTTTGCTTTTCTCACACAGCACAAAAAATTGCTGCCAGGAAGGAGTAATCCCCTTCAGTTTTCTCCCCTGTTTCTAATTCCTTGGTTCTCTCCCTGCTCTGCCTTCAAGCAGGAGAAAAAAGCACAGCCCTTAAAATGGGCAACTGCTATCCAATCAGCAGCTCTGATAACCAACCACTGCTCTGATAGGTGGATTGCTTTACCCAATCGCCACTGCTCCACGTAGGCAGAGAGTGCAGGGGCCCATGGTGTACTCCATGTTGGTATCTAGGAGCAGGCAGGCAATGATAGCACTCTTCTGCCAGCTTGAGCTCTCGCTGCAAAATTTAAAAGAAAAATCTACAAGATGGTATTTATTATTAAGTGTACTAGTGGCACAAATGGACTTTGATTTTTTTTTAAATCTTCCCCACAATTGGCATACTGTGCCTGCAGAATAAGAAACCACCCCTTGTTGTTATCAGCCTTAATTGTCAAGCCTCACAATTTTGTTCAGCATCCAATGCAAGTCATTGGTTTCATACAAATATGCACACGCACATAACACAAAGCCTTTTATCCTTGTGGCTTATATTCTTCATTCTTGCTGAAAGCCCTTGGAAAAATGAGCCAGTCCTTTATCAGTCTTCCAGAGAAAAATATGAAAAAGGCCTCTCTTTTTTTAATTTGCAAGGCGTCACTCATGAATGTTGTAAAATAGAAATAAATAGGATGCTGTGTATTGGAAAGGAAGAGAGGCACTTTAGAATCAAATGTACACTGTAATTGCAGTAGGATTTTCATTTGCCTGACAGATGCTAGGAATGTGAAAGCCGATTTGTCACTTATGACAATGGCCATAGTCTCTATAGCTGGTCTGTGTTGACAGAAGGAACTCGTGGCTGGAGAATGCACTGGTGGAGAGAGATCCAGACGATTACAAGGCTACATCTTCTCTATGAACTGTTGGTTTCAGGCGAAGGAATGGGCATGGAAGTTGTGACCCATCAACTTTTAAAAATGGACCATCAATTTATTTAACAAAAAAAGATTTATTTGCCCAATATTAAGCAAGATGATTTATCTAACTGCAATATTACTATTATTGCGCAGCATCAGGGAAAACAGTGGAAATGATCTTCAGGCTGCACAATAGTATGATGGTGTATGGCTGGGGTCTCCAATATGGTGCCTGCCTTCACCTTTCCTGGTGCCCACCAAGTGTTTTTAGAAAGTGGGTGGGACCAGGTGGGGCTTTGGATTGGCCACTGGAAATATGATTGGCTGTGTAGATTAGAACAATGTTGTTTTGGCCCAGTGTCGGTTTTATTTCCCTCTCTCACACTCCTCTTTGTCAGGATATGTGTTTTTAAAAATCCTTCTCCCCTGAAGTTGGGCTTTCTGTATGTCTGTGGCCCCTCCTCCCATGGTAGCCATTGTGTGGTTGGCTCCACCTCCTTCAGCAGCCATTTTGTGGTTGCACCCACCCACTGTATCAAAATTCCAAAGGTGTCCATAGGCTGAAAAAGGCTGGGGACTCCCAATGTACGGCTATTGGCTTTGGGATCTTTGTTGGGACAACATTTCCAGCATTTCTGCCTCTTCCTTGTTGGGATTTAAGTCATGTGTGTCTGTGTGTACATGTGCACACACCTCATATAATGTATGACAGCTTCAGATGAATGAGCCCACAGTTCTGTTTGCCTTCCTACTTAACCAGCAGTGACATCTGGGGTCCAAGAGAACCTGACACACCACTACAAAACAATAGCATTGAGTTTTTAAAAATCATCATGCCTTGGTATCCAAACAGAGCAAGTGGAAAAAAGCTTCAGTGGCTAGGAACAGTTGTTGCTTTACTCAGCCAGCCTCAACATCTGCATAGCCTTTAACTGGAACTTTCCTTCCTTCTCAGCCATCTCTGCAGATCGCTTTTATAACAGATGCCAGAGCGTGCCCCTCCCTACTTAAGAAGTCAGGAGACGGCTCAGTCTCTGTTGGGTTCTTTTTGCCAACTCCCCACAGGTTGACATTGCTTTCCTGGCTTGGTGGACAGACATCAGGTCCCCTGTCAGGACTATTCCAGGGCTGGACCATGGAACAGACAGCAGGTAGATTTGAAAACAGTTTCTGATGAAGACCTGGAGTCTCAGGAGAAGCATCAGCAGAGGAACCCAACTTGAGAGGCAACCCAACAGGAGAGCCCTTCAGCTTTTCAGCCCCAGTTGCAGCTGTCTCTTCACCATGGAGGGCTAGGCCTCAGATCAGCAGTCCCCAACCCCCCTTCCAAACTAGCAAGATCATTGGGTGCTGCAAGGCTGTAAGGAACCACCCCAGTGCAGGAGAAGTGCCTGGCTTGCTTCTTGTGCTCCTGCCACTGAACAGATTGCTGCTCCTGCATCTATAGCTCCTCACGGGATCATGCCCCAACTAAGTCTTAGTGGGAGCAACTCTTCGACCAGGCAGGGCAGCTTCACTGTTAAACTAAGTAAACCTCAAACTTATCAGAGAGTTTACTGGTTTAAGTAATTTTGCAGGGACCAGTTTGTAACCTAATCCATAGCAGTCTTTGGACCTAGCACTGAACTAGACCCCAGTGCTTTCTGGGGGACAGGCCTACTCCTGAACCCAACTAATCCACTGGCCCAGGTGCTTGCATTTTAGGGTTGCCAGCTTCTAGGTGGTGGCTGGGAATAACCTGGGATTACAACTGATCTCCAGGCAACAGAGATAAGTGGGTAAAATGGCCACTTTGGAAGGTGGACTCTATGGCATTATATCCCATTGATGTCCCTCTTCTCCCCAAACCACACCCTCCTCCGGCTCTACTGTTAGCAGTCAGACCCCTCCTCCTGCAGAAGGGCAGTTTAGTGGTTAAAGAGAGAAAGGCATAAACACCCTTCATGCAATATTACCTCAAGAATCATAAATGTACATTGCCTGGCCCCAAAATGGCACAAAATGGATGCCCGATCAAGACAAGCCTGGGAAAAAATATTTTTGAAGGTGAGTCAGAACTGGCTGACTAATGATCCTCTCCACACCCTGAAGAGATGCATAATTAGGAACAGTAGGTCTCCCAAGGTAGGTTGCCCCACCTTGGATTAATCCCATCACATGCTCAGCCTCACTTCCCCCTTGCCCATTTCCCCCAATTTAGCAATTCATAAGAACCTAGTAGTTTTCCTGTCTGGTACTCAGGGGGTCATCAAGAACCATTAGTATCCATAGTTCATCTCAGGTAATCTCATCAAGGTTTCCCAAGATCATTTATCCATCTCCAGAAAAGCAATCAAGTCATCTCACATCAGATTGCCACAGGGAACATTTCCCCTATAACTTACATGTGGGTCCTCGCTCTTTTGCTTTGTGAAATGCTGGTTGATTCACTTGCTGCCTTCTGCAGGCCTCACTTTCAGAGTTTGGTAACTATTGCCTTCCCAAAACTACTTTCTCCCCTCTCCTCCCTGTTTTTTCTCTTAGCTAGCTTCTGTGTTTTAAGTGTCTTTGTATGTGTGTTTTGCCCTTTTATTTCTATTTCAATAAAACCCTGACCAGTTTAACATTGGACTGGTTTATTTTGAGAGTTCTCTGAGGGAAAAATCCCCATAAACATAGGTGGAGAATCCCAGTTACCCACCTTTTGCTCTGTCTCTTTAAACTAATCTCCCCCAATGAATAGGAGACTGTCTGTTTGGGTAACAGCACCCCCAAGATGTCCAGGTATTTTCCCAGCTTGGAGCTGGCAACTATGGAGTCCTTTCCAGGTTCAGCATCCCACAATCAAAAGACATAGTATTGCCTACCCCAATCATTCAAGGAACTTTTCAGTTATTCTATATTGCTATGTTTGATATTTTGAGGATGCCCTTTATCTCTCCAGAAGTCTTTTACCTTTATTTGGTTTTTAATATTATCATTTGTGGATTTCAAAGCAAATGAAAGCATTTCTTCCCCATTCCTACCGGCTCCAATCTCTATAGACCTCCTATGATAACAACAGGGAAATAGCAGCATATCATGATATGCAGTTTATGTACTTACTTGCCTACTCTGGAACACATTGGTCAACCTAGAGAATTCAAAGTTTAAATTGACTTTTCTGCGCGGATGAACAGTAAAGGAAAAGTGGGAGGAAATATTACATCTTAATTGTCACTCTCAGCTGGGATCGGCAAATCTGGTTCATCCTTCGGCTATTACTGTTTACTAAGTCTCCCAGCCCCACTGTAATTATTTTTTTAATCCCAGAGTATATTGTCTGTGACAAAGAGAAAAACATGTAGCAGCCAATAGAACCCCCCCCCCCATATTCACCTCAGCTGGTCAATCCAGCTGGTCCCATATGCTTATTTATTGGGATCTTCTAATTTCCCTGCTAGAAAGACTTGGAATTCATGCAGGATGCACTCGCTACCAACATCGATGCATCACAAGCATAATAATTTGATTTGTAGCTTCCACTTACATTCAAGAGCCGGTGCGGTGTAGTGGATAGATAGTCCAGGGCTATTTTTGTACAGGAACGCACAGGAACGGAGTTCCGGCTGGCTTCCAAGTTGGCCACGCCTAGCAGGAACTCATTAGCATAATAGGCCACACCCAACAGCAGGAAATCATTAGGATTGGCTACATTAGGGGTGTGTGGCCTAACATGCAAAGGAGTTCCTGCTACAAAAAAGCCCTGGGTTTTGACAACAAACAAGGTAAGCAGAATAAGAAGTCAAAGGTGGGTGTGGCCGGATGAGCACACTTCTGGTAACATGGGGGTGTGGCCTAATATGCCAATGAGTGGTGCTGTCATGGGTGTGGCCTAATATGCTAATGAGTTTCTGCTGTTGGGTGTGGCCTATTATGCTAATGAGTTCCTGCTGGGCTTTATCTACAAAAAGAGCCCTGCACTGCTGCCAGTGTTGGGAACTACCTGGAGATTGGATGGAGCCTTGGGAAGGCAGGGTGTGGGGAAGGCAGGGACCTCAGCAGGGCATAATGCCATACAGTCTACCCTCCAAAGCAGCCATTTCCCCCAGGGAAACTGATCTCTGTTGCCTGGAGATCAGTTGTAATAGTGGGAGATCTCCGATTGCAACCTGGAGGTTGGCAACCTTATGGATAGAGCAGCAGACTAGGACCCTGGGCAACCCAGGTTTGAATCCCCACTTCTGCCATGGAAGCTCACTGGGTGACCTTGGGCCTGTCCGGTCTCAGCCAGGCCTACCTCACAGAGGGGTTGTGGGAAAATGGCGGTGGGGAGACTGATCTTTAAAAAGCAGCTTTTGAGTCTGAACTGGGGAGAAGAGCTGGATAAATAAATAAATAAATAAAAGAAATGCATCGTTCTCCTGCCGTCACGAAACTGATACCTTGGGTTGCTTACAAGAGATTGTTCTCTTTTTACAGAGAACTTCAACAAACTCTTTTGGGACAACCTTTTGGCAGTGTGGTAAGGCATTCACCACAGTGGCTTTACACACTCAATTGCAATGCAGTTTACAATTCTAGGTGTTTCCTACATACCCTGTTTCCCCAAAAATAGGACCTACCCAAAAATAAGCCCTAGCTGGATTTCTATGCATTTGCGGTGCAAGCCCTAGTGTGTCTTCTTGAGAAAAAATAAATATAAGACAGTGTCTTATTTTCGGGGAAACACGGTAGTTGTAACATACATACTTCCAAGTGTTAACAATAAAATTTAGATTTTTCCTCTTCAGATACAAAAATAATCAAGCAGTTAAGGCCAATCTTATTTAAAATTAAATTGAAGATGAGGATGTACTTTCTTACTTCTAAATGACATCGGTCTCAACCCATTACCATTATTATATGCTATTGTACCATCTGTCTACAATTCCAAAATGTAGATTGTACTTTGTATGGTTCCAGGGAAATCTATTCCTCTTTTCTTCTCCTTCTCCTTTCACCATTCCAACTATCAAGTTACGCTCAAAGCAAACCTGATAAAAAAATAACAATATTCTGAAATTTGTGTGTGTCTTGCAGTTTCAGTTTTTCTCCCATAGCAGCTTGTTAAACAATTACAGACAAGGGAACTATGGCAGGTACAGAGATAGGAAAATGTGAACTTGGCTAAAATTCCCTGTTCAATAGTGAAAAGTACAGGAGTCCACTCCTTTATATCTAGTCCGACTTCATTGCTGTGAAGGTTAGCTTATTCCCATAATCACACTTCACCTTAAGAGCTAGGGTTTGTATAGAAAAATTGCTTTCTGTTTTCTATAGCCACATGCCTTCTCCAGTGATGTCTTTTGATAACATGCTGTGTCTTGTTTCCTGTTGCAAGCCAAATGGTGGGGGCCACATGGCCTCAATAGCCATGCCATAAACCCACATTCTTTCACACTTTCATGCCAAACGCCAGACCTCATGGCTCCACTTTCTGGCCCACATGCGACTAGTCACGTAGCTGGAGTTTGGGGTCAGCTGACTGCAGGCAGGGTCTCCAAACCTCCAGCCAATCCCACAAACCTGATGTTAGCAACCATGGCAACCAACAATTCACTCGCAATTGGCTGATAGCCACATCTAATTTGTGACTGGAATTGGGGTATAATTGTTTTGATCCCTATGGGAGTGAGCTCCCTTGCTTAGCTCTCCCTTCCTCCTTTGTCAGTTTGTTTTATTGCACCTGAAAATGCTGCCTCGAGAGACAAAGAGTTGCTTTGTGACTTGGAGCACGTGGTGTGTAAAAATGGGATTTCCCTTCAAAATCCCTTGATACTGGGACTGTCTTGGACTGAGGAATACTCCTGATGTGGTAACTATGAATCATTAATGTTTAGTTAAGGCAAACAGCCTTAGCCTTTGTTATTTTTGTAATCTCTGGTAGTCTATGCTAAGCTCTGTATTAAATAAAGATCCCTCTTATTGCTAAATTGTTGTTGATATTGTAACTGAATTCCAAGGCTAAATCCTGTGGCCTAAACGCTCACCATATACGCTAACATTGGAGAGGAAAGGTGTGCATCTCTAGAGTGAGTTGCTAAGGTGTTCTGTCCCAGATGCCAACTAAGGGTTTGGAATCTCTCCCTTAGGAAAGGCAGGGACTAGTGAAAAGAGATTCTGGTGGAAAATTGTTCTGGAAACCAGAGAGGGTATAGACCATCTCGTGGTTTGTTGTTTAATGTACTGAAAAGTACAGGATTCCCTCCCATTCCTGGACTGGCTTGGGTGGGCAAAGACCTGTACAATA
>NW_015161413.1:807699-841982 GCF_001447785.1 Gekko japonicus | reverse complement strand
TTCAGCAGGGGTCCACCCTTCCCCATTTTCCCCAGTGGAACTGATTTTTGTAGCCTGAGATAAGATGTAATTCGGAGAGACCTCCAGGTCCTACCTGGAGGTTGACAACCCTAAAGACAGATCTATATGTATTAGGCCAGTTTCCTCAAAGCAACATCTAAATGTGGGGTTGTCCAAGAAGAGGAAACCCAAAACACTTGTGGCTAGCTATATCCACAGGAGCTATGAGTAAGGTAGGGCATGAGCACAAAGTAGGTAATTGTTTATTGGTAGACCACCAGCTAATTTCTCATGGACTCCTTTTTTCTGTAATTCTCGTAAAGAATGTTGGTATTTTGGTCTGTTCCACGAAAACAATTAATAGATTCTTAAATGTACATTAAGTGTTAAGAAATCTGGAGTATGCACCTTTACTTTATGAATTTAACATACATTTATGAACTATGGAAATGCTGGTACCACAACTGCAGACCATGTGAGGTTGGTCTGTTCACCACTAACAGGCTACGTAAACAAAGGGACATTGTGTTTTTTCCCCCTGGGCACCTTGATGTCAATTGAACTGTGCTTGCACTTTATGAGCTAACATCTATCAAAGAGAATGCCACTATTTAGGTTTATCACAACAGCCAGTTTGAACCTCAGTTAGCAATGTCCTTTTATCTTTGAATAGAAATAGACATATTCTTATTAATCAGTGATGTGAATGATGGAGCATGTTCCCTATTGAGCATCCAGATGTGCAAATGCAGACTCTGTTCCCTGGGAGACAGTCAAACCAGTAAGAAATAACCCAAAACATCAAGAATCAGGACTTGTTTTCTACTGGCCTAGGGGTTGCAATTGCATATGCTTGTCAGACCCTGGTCTAGTTATACTCATCAATTCTTTCTTGGCAGTGATAAGTTTATTGAGGTATATGCAAGATCCAGAAAGTCACTGTGTCAGAACTGAAGAATTTTGGTGGGCACAAGCTTAATATAGAAAATTCAAAGAAAAGCCCCTTCCTTTCCCCCAAATACACATCACATTCACACCACGCCTAACGTTGCCATCCCATCCAAGTGAAAGATATATGTCTTGGTTATCTGCAGTCGAAGTTGGTACAGAGAGCCTCTCAAGGACACCTTCCCGTGGAAAAGAAAAAGGAGGGAAAGTAGGTTGACTTGGAAAGTTATGTCTTCTAAAAGTAATAAGTATCACTCTCTCATTCATTCAAACCACCCCCCTCCCCTAAGGAATTCCCTCCCCCCTACAACAATGAAGAAAAAGGAAGAGGAGGAGGAGGAGATTGGATTCATACCCCGCCCTTCACTACCCAAAGGAGTCTCAGAGCGGCTTACAAACTCCTTTCCCTTCCCCTCCCCACAACAGACACCCTGTGAGGTAGGTGGGGCTGAGAGAGCTCTGACAGAAACTGCTCCTTTTCAAGAACAGCTGTGCCAGAACTATGGCTTGCCCAAGTTCATCCAGCAGGTGCAAGTGGAGGAGTGGGGAATCAAACCTGGTTCTCCCAGATTAGAGTCCGTGCACTTAACCACTGCACCAAACAATGGTGCACTTAACCACTACACCAAAGAATGGCAACCAAAGCGAGCGAAGCGTAGCAACGTTTGACAATGCTATACACTTGGCAGCATTATTGCTGCACATGCAAAAGATGAAAGATGATTTCGCCTGTGAGCAGTTTGACACACTGTCCTTTAAAAAGTGTGCTTGTGGAACATTTCATTTTGTTGTTGTTCAGTCGCACAGTCGAGTCCGACTCTTCGCGACCCCAGGATGCTGTTCCACATGCACACCGATGTTCTTCAGGTGCTCCACTCCCACCACAGTGGATAGTTTGCTCCATATCCTCTGCAAATAGGGTAGCTGACTCTGGGTTGGGAAATCCCTGGAACTTTTGGGGTGGAATCTGGGAAGGGGAAGGTAAGGGAGGGTGGGACTTCAGCAGGGTGTAATACCATAGAGTCCAACCTCCAAAGCAGCTACTTTCTCAGGGGGTGCTGATCTCTGTGGTCTGTAATTCTGGGAGATCTCCAGACCCCACCTGAGATTGGTAACAGTGTCTGAAAATCTACTCCTGAACATGTCTGACCCTCTGGGATGATATTCAGCTCAATATAGGTTGGGCAGGAAATACAGCAGCTCTGGCGTTCAAAGAACTGTAGACTCAGCATGGTGATCCTTGTGTTCCATCCGTTGTGCTCACATTTTCCAACTATTTGTATTGCATCACATGCCAGGGTTTGGAAGTCTGGTCCTGTTCATATTGCGGCACAAGAAGATACTTGCTTCTGGGCCATGAAGACTAGTGATGTGGCTGTTCTCTTGTCACCCTGAAAATGTATACATTTCTTGCCAACATGATTGGGGTATGATGACATTGTCACCAGGCAGTGGGAACTGGGCCACTCTAGAGAATGTATGAACTGGTTCTTGGTAGAGGTAGAGTAGAGGTAATGAACTGGTGTAATGGCCCCAGTGGGTCTTGTGTGGGAGCAGGCAGAAGTCCCACAGGACAACCAGGTAGAAGGGACCAGGTAATCACTCACAGTACAGGTGTAAGCAGGAGAGTGGTCAAGAGGCAGTCCAAGGGTCAGGTATCTGGAAAGGGGAAACGTCAGTCAGTCCAAGAGTCGGGGGTCCAGAAGTCAGGTGGTCCAGTGTTCAGTCCAGGTTCAGAGCAACAGAGGTTCCAGTCAGCAAGTCAGGAGACAAGGTGGGTGGTGATGCAGCCGTGGTATAAGCTGCATCCACAATGAGCAGCTTCCCCCTTCCTGGATTTATAGCTGACTCTCCATGGGCTGGTTAGCTGCTGCTAATTGTGGCATGCATCCCTGCAAGTACTCATCTGGCGACAGGTGTCTGCAATTCATCAAACGTTCACTGCGATGGCTCTGAGCTCTGATCTCCACTGGTGGCATTGGGACTCAAGGGGTGTTGGAGAAACTCTGGGCCCGGCCTCCTCCCTCTCCTCTGTGTCTGATGCCTGTAACTTGCTTGCAGCTGGAGGAGAGGCCAAATTGGTTACAGCCCGTGTTTGGTCAAGAGCTTTCATCTCCTGTCCCTGAAGACTGATGGGATCTATTGCAGCTGGCTGTTCCTCCCAGGGCCAGCTCACTCACTAGGCAAACTAGGCATTCACCTAGAGCGCGCCGGCCCTTAGGGGCACCAAAGTGCACCCGGTGCCCCCCGCCAAAAGCCCCCTTGCTTCCCAGGAGCGGGAGGAGCAGCAGCCCCCAATGTCGCCCTGGTGGGTGGTGGTCTTGGGCGGCGGGCTGAGGCCAGGGGCGCTGGCTGCTGCAGTGGCGGGTGGTTCCACAGGCCATTTCTGACCCCAGCCCTGCCTCTGTGGCCAGGGGCCGATGGTCAGGTCAGTTCATTGACGGCCCAGCTGGTAGCCTCGCCTAGTGTGTAGAAAAACCTGGGGCTAGCCCTGGTTCCTCCCCCTCCAAGGAGGAGATATCGTTATCAGGCTGAACACCCATCCGGTCATGCTGGGAATCAGGGAGACTTATGACAACTGGTTTGGTAGAGGTAATGTGTTCTTCAGCACAGTAACTCCCAACAATAAAGTATGAGCCAGTGTAGTGCTTAGTGTTGAACTGGTATCTGGGAATCTTGGTTTTCTGCCATGCAAGGTCACTAGGTGATCTTGGACCAATCACACAGACTCAACCTAATTCACCAGGTTGTTGGGAGTATAAAACGGGGAAGCCTGTTCCCCTCTCTGAGCTCCTTTGAGGAAATATGGGGGGAAATATACTAGAGAATAAATGATGGGTTGCATCTAGACTAAATTTTCTGCTAGTGGAAGGCACTTTAGTCAGTAGCATAGAACTTTCCTGCTGTCCCCCTCCCACTGTAGCTCGCCATGGACCCTGACATGCTGCTCCTGGGGGCAGGGCTGTACCTTAATTTTTTTTGATCAGGGTACATATTTCTTGTTAATAGGGCACCTTACCACAGTGGAGAGATAAGCTTTTATTTATATGGTGGATAGTGGAATAGACCTTAAGTATTGCTGTCTTTAATGGCTCTTTGCACTTCCTTGTTGACGATGGTGACTTTTTATTGTTATCTTAAAATTGTAAAAAAGAGGGTGGGGGCAGCCGTTAGGAGGACCACTTAGAGCCAAGGTGCCTGTGCAAAACTGAAGTTGGATCAGGTGGCCGGTAAAATGAATTTTTGTTGTTGCTCAGTCGCACAGTCGAGTCCGACTCTTCGCGACCCCATGGACCAGATCACGCCAGGCCCTCCTGTCTTCCGCTGTCCACTGAAGTTGGCTCAATTTCATGTTCGTTGCATCTATGACACTGTCTAACCATCTCATCCTTTGCCATCCCCGTCTTCTTTGACCTTCAATCTTTCCCAGCATCAGGGTCTTCTCCCTTCTCATTTGGTGGCCAAAGTATTTGAGCTTCAGTTTCATTATCTGGCCTTCCAGGGAACAGTCCGGGTTGATTTCTTTTAGGATTGACATGTAAATACAAGAGTTAACAGAGAGAGGGCAGGAAGGCCCCTTACTCCTTACTCCTCCTGCTCCAGGTAATTGATGGGGATGCCTGGCAAACAGGTGGGGGTGCTGGGACCTCATAGGCCCCTGCCTAGGGGACAGGGGACTCTCAGGGATGGCACGAGGGGGAAAGTGGGGGGGGGGTCTGCTGCAGGAAGGGGGAATTGGCTGAAATCACACCTCCCCATCCGTCTGGATCCCACCTACCCTATCCGAAACAGCTTCTGCATGGAGATTGTCTTCTGTGAGCTCAGTTGCATGATGACCAAACGTATTTCAGATTCTATGTAGTATAGATTACCAGGTTCCAGCATACAGATCCTTTGGGAAGGAGGCTCTAGTTGAAGTATTCCGAAGACAATTTAATTAAAAATAAATGCCACCAAAAGGGGTAAAAAATACTAAGTGCATACAATCCCAGAATTAATAGAGACAAAGGGACAAGAGATGGCGATTCTTTAAGTGCATGCAGTGAGAAACTCGCAGAACATGTCCCGGTCTTAATTTGTGCTGTGCTGTTTGAAATGCTAATGAAGCCAGAATTCTCAAAGGTCATATTTGGAATATATTGGTGCTTTTCTTTTTTTCCCCAGTTTCAAAACAATTAAAATGAGGTTTAGTTCCTAATTTGGTTAACAATGTTAGCTCTTCCGTTAATTAGCCGAGGTGTAAGAATGTCTCTTTGCTCTGGCCATTTGCTGAATGAGAAGGCACTTTATTTTCATTTAAACTATTCCACTGTGCTTTTTTGTTACTTTTTTCTCAGGGATGTCTTTTCTCTATCGATTGTGCAAAATAACTGGGGGGGAAATTATTAAAAAAAATATAAAAAGAGAAAGAAAAGTGCACATTTAGCAAATCTCTGCACTGCATACTTCAAGGAGTCATTTATCATCCTTGGAAAGGTTGGATTCTCCACAAATATTAAAGAAAAAGGTTGGTAATTGCCGTGTGCAACTAATTGACAGAATTGTGTTGTTAGAGAAAACTTTTAGGCTGCCTTTGATACTGACTCTGGAGGATGTTCTAAAATTCGTGTTTGTGATAAATTTAAAACGACGGCACCTTCTTGTGCTCTTAGTGAGCATCCTGGAGGCCTGGGGCCTTTTGCATTTTATTAAAAGGATGGTAGACTTTCTACTGAATGGATACTATTCTCTTCAAAAAGGTCTGCTAACACTGTTATTGAGTGTACGATTTACAGAGCAATCCTAAACCGTGGGTGGGGTTTTTTTTTGCCATCAAGTCATAGCTGATTTATGGCGACCTTGTGGAATTTTCAAGACAAGAGATGTTCAGAGGTGGTTTGCCATTGTCTGCCTCCACATCATGACCCTGGTATTCCTTGGGGGTCTCCCTTCTAAATACTAGCTAGGGGCAATAGGGTTGCCAAGTTCTTCTTCCACCCCCAGCGGGGGACTTTGGTGGCGTTCCTGGAGGGGGCGGGGCATCCCCGACGTTGGGGATGTCTGCCGCCCCCGCCCGTGCGCCAGATCTCCAGAAACGGCAGTTCCCTGCACTTAAAGGAGCCGGCGTTTCCCTTTTAAATGCAGGAGCCGGCGTTTCCCCTTTAAGAGCAGCCACGTTACCCTTTTAAGAGCACGAAGCTGGCATTTCCCTGCAAGCTTGGGGAGATCAGGCTTTGGAGGAAACACGGGTTCCACACACTTAAAGGGAGAGAGATGGGTGGCTGTGGGTGGGGCTTCCCCCCCAAATGGGGGAACCCCCCAAAATGGGGGACCCCTGGCAAACTGGGGGGTTTGGCAACCCTAAGGGGCAACTCTGCTTAGCTTCCAAGATTGGATGAGATCAGGCTAGTCTGGGCTAACCAGGTGAGGGCTTTAATGGACTTAGAAGGGTGTAACTCAGTGTAGGATTACACCGCTGTTGTGCCATGGAGCCCAGGTTCATAAAATCCTAGAACCTGGAGGCAGTTGGAAGGATTCACACAGAGGATGACTGGAGTAGTAGTTGAGGATATTACACTTGAACCAAATCTGTTATTTCTGTTGGGACAAAGGCTTAAGAACAAATAAACAGGTCCAGTATTGTCATGATCTTGGGAAGGAATTTTTAAAAACGGCATACCTTTAATAGAATGTTCTAGAAGATTTGGTATGGCTTATGAATGGGTGGCTCAAGTGGTTAAGACGCTGAACTGCAGGCTGTGGAAGGTCAGTAGTTCAGCACTTCGAGACCGGGGTGCCGCATGATGGAGTGAGCTCCCGTCTCTAATAATAATAATAATAATACTTTCCATTTATTAATCGCTTTCCCCAGTGGGCTCAAAGCGATGTACAATTACTCAAATACAGACAAGGGACTAACAATGTTTGTAGGGGATAGGGAAGACAACATATATATTCATTTTAAGTGCACACGCCGATACTGCCCGGTGTAGAACTTCTTGGCTGGCTTTGTCGTTTTCCGGCACGGCTGCTTGCTGCTCAGGCTCCAGGACCCGTATGTCTGTCGCCACACTGCCACCGCCTGGCCGGAACGTCCGTTGCAGGAGTTCGATCTGTAGCCGGCAAGCTGTTTTGCCTTTACAAGCCGTGACCATCGACGTTCGACCGTCAGCTAATGCCCTCCAGAAGGAAGATTGGCGTGCCCGCCCTCGCTAAGGAGCGGTTCCCATTTTATCTACTCGCCGGAGCTTTCGAATCGCTGGGTGGACGATGAGCTGGGGACAACAGGCTGGCTGCTCACACCAGCGCGGGGTTTGAACTGACATAGTTCAGATGTTAAGGCAGTGGGATATACCCACTGTGCCACCGCTCTAGTTCCAGCTCATGCCAACCTAGCAGTTTGAAAGCAAGAAACTGCAAGTAGATAAATAGGTACCACTTCGGTGGGAAGGTAACAGTGTTCCGTGCGCCTTGGTGTTTAGTCATGCCGGTCACATGACCACGGAAACGTCTTCGGACAGCGCTGGCTCTTTGGCTTTGAAACGGAGATGAGCACCCTAAAGTCGGATTCGACTGGCTTTCGAGCAAGGGAACCTTAACCTTTTTTAAAATGAATGGGTTGATTTAAAAAAAGCATTTAGTGTGGAGCAGACTTTTGCTAAGTTGAAGGTGAGGTCCTCTGAATTACTTGGCAAGGACGTCTGTTGTCTTGTTTCACAAGCTAATTTTGGATTTTCATTAGTACGCTGTGCTAATCAGGTTTAATGAATCTGAGCCCAAATTGCATTATGGGTTATTGTCGACGGGTAGGTGGAGACACGCCACATTAACGCAGCAGAACAAAAGACACAGACAACAAATGCTAGAGAAACATATGGCTCCTATTAGTTATGGATCTATCCTTTTTACACTGTGTCAGACTTAGGGATTTGAAAGTAAACAAATATAAATCATATGGGAGCAGAGCTTTTCAAGAAGTACATTAGAGGAGTGTAGTGCATGCAGCTGTGGCTTCTGTGGGGGATTTAGTCCTAATTTTACTCTCATCCTCATTGTGGTGGCCACTCAAGTTGGTTACAAAATACATATACCAATAGATATAACAGGTTTTTAAAAACATTGCTCTGCAGTACATTTTTTATATTAAATTTACCCCCCCACACACATTTGGTCTAGTCAGGGCTTAAAAGTTACATCATCATCATCATCACCACCACCACCACCCATCACCACCCATCACCACCCATCATCATCATCAATCTACACAAATGATCACTAAATCCAACCTCCTTTCACTGTAGCCAAACTTTTCTGAATAGTATTTCCCAGACTTTAAAAAAAACCCCAGCATCTGAAAGACACAAAAGACTCCAAAACCTCTCTGGAGAATTTGTTCCAATAAATCATTCTAACATTTAGGGACCTTTTTGTTATGTTGTGGTAAACCTACTGGTTAATCTTTTGCTCTGCAGGAAGTATACCAGACTGTTGAGGAAGGGTTTAGTACATTATTAAACCTGATTCCTTCCAGAAGGCTCCCAATAGTTCTTGTAAACTTAGCCCAGTTTACAACTTACGACTATGAAACCCTTTTTTTTAGCTTCCATGCACATTTACCATGGCTGATATTTTGAGAGGCCCCCTCATGAACTTGAATCTAGATGTTTTAGTGCAGAGCAACATGGCTACCTTCTGAAACCATGGTGTCATCTTGCAGTGTTGTGGAAAATATATAAATACAGGATTGCTGTAAATGTGAATTGGGCCAGTTGCACCGTTCTTCCCCCTTTAAGAATAGTAAAGATTATGCCAGAAAGAGCTTGGGTATGAGAGGACAAAATTCTGGGGGAACCAGGTCCTGTGATTTGTTTTCATATTATCCTGGGTTCGCTCTAGCTGGTGTGAGGAGGTTGCCTCAAGGGAATCTTTCAGTTAGGGTTCGAAGGTCTTACCTTTCCTGTGGTGGTGGGCTCCTGGCTCCTCATTGGGATGTTTCTCTCATACACAGCATGATGACATCATGGGTAGTGACATCATCATGCTGGGGCCGTCGCACAGTGATGCTCTAGTATTTGGGGAAAAACTCTATGGTAACCATAGAGTTCCCCCCGAATGCTAGAGCTTTGCCATGAAACGGCCCGAGTGTGATGACATTACTACTGGTGACATCATCATGTCGATGGCATCCCAGTGGGGGGCTGTTGTTTGGGGGTGGGGCTTCCCCCGCTGGCCAGTGGGCCAGTGGCAGATTGGGGCCCCCAAAATCGGGGGATCCCCTGCCCCGACCAGGGGGATGGCAACTCTACTTTCAGTGCTATCCCATGCAGAGTTCAATACCATAGTATGTCATAGATTTGAATGAGCTTAGACTAGAGTAACTCTGTTTAGGATTGCACTGTTTGTTTGGTTGTGTGTAGTGGCTCTTGGTGACCCTCAGAGGGAACCACACATTTAGCACTGTATTTCTATTTTCTGTATTCAAATGTGTCTTCACCGATGTTAGAAAATATCCTTAGACATTTCAGTCTGTGCTGGGCTCCTTCTTAGGGTTGCCAGCTTCCAGGTGGGGTCTGGAGATCTCCTGGAATCACAACTGATATCCTGACTGCAGATATCTGTTCCCTTTGAAAAAATGGCTGCTTCAGAGGGTGGTCTTTATGGCATTATATCATGCTGAGGACTCTCTGCTCTCCAAATGCCACCCTTCACAAGCTCCATCCCTAAATTTCCAGGAATTTCCAAACCTGGAGCTGGCAACCATACTTCTGCTGGTAACAACAAGAAGAAGGATACTGTAGTGAGAAAGATGCCATCTCTTCTGAAATCTGCTGTCTGATAATCCTTGTTGCTTTGTGGTGCAACCAGTCTTGCTGTACCCATTCCTAAAAAGCCTTCGTGAATGCAAGGAAAAAATCCTTTACAAACCTGTATGTATTCTTTTGCAACAGTAGTGCACCTTTCTAAAAAAAAGTCTCAAGGTAGATCACAAAGATATTTCAAACCAATAGGTAATAGTAAAAACAAAATGATTAAAAGTGATTTATAACAATAATAAAACTTTAAAACAAATAACAATAGAGCGTCTGGTTCCTTTATTTGTGTATTCTGTATGCATTTTGCATCTACAAGCAAAACCCACATTTTTTGAGCTAACTGGCTGCTTTGTCTAAGATGAAGAGAAAGGCAAAACTTTTAACTGCAGACCCAACCCCTCCCTCCCTCTCTCTGTGATCCTGGAGAAAGAAAGGGAAAAGAGGGGGAAATCCAGGCCCACACATGCAAGACTGACACATTTGGGAGCAGGGAATCCCCTAATCTTTTATATTTACTGATTCCTTCTTACACTCTCTCTGGCTTTTTAAAAAGTTTGTGGAAGGGACGTTCTCTTTTGTCTTTGGAGAAGGAGGGAAAGAAAACAGAACAGGGAGGGGGACTCAACCTAAAGAGAGGCAGAAATGGGGGAGGGCAGTGGGCAGCACTAAAATACCTGTAGAAACAATTCTACTTTAGAAAGGATTAGTGATTCAAAAGTGGATGAAAACAAAGAATCACAGAAAAGCGAGTTTTGGTAACTGCAGGGCAACAGTGTGCTGGAAGCAATCTGAATGCAAATTCCTGTAAAACAAATGCAGAAACAAGAGAAAGTCCGACACAAACTGGAAGTGAAAGCGGGAGGGAATGCAGAATGGAAGAATAGGATGCACTCAGAAACCAAGGCAAAATATAGGTGCAGAAAGGGCCCCTGCTAAAAGACTCAGGTAGCAGATGAAAGATCTTGACCTGAGATCCTGGAGGGCCATTTCAGGCCTGAGTAGATACTTACTGACCTTTGGTATGGCATTTTCAAGGGAAGACACGGGATACAGTATGATTAGATAGAGGTAAGGTCCCTGAATGTGTGAGAGCAGACACAAGTCTATTTATTATGCTGCTGCTCCTAGTATGTTAGTTTTACCCAGGGGTCATTTCCTGCAGGAGCGCACAGGAGCGGAGCTCCGGCAGTAAAGAGCCCCGGGGCGGGCACATGCAACAAGCCCCACCCCCTGCTCCCAGCAGCCCTCAGTCAGAACAAGAAGCAGCCAGGTAAGTTGCAGAGCCCCCCCCCGGCCCAAAACAGTCCAGTGGCACCTTTAAGACCAAGTTTTATTCAGGTACAAGCTCTCCCTCCTCTGTGAGGACAGATCTGCACGTTCCCCCCCCCATAGCTAGCAATCCAAAAGAGTCCGGTGGAGCCTGAGCGGTGGGGGTTGCCTTCTGACACACTTCCAGTGATGTCAGAGGGGGGTGGCATATGCAAATAAGTTATGCTAATGAGTTATGCTAATGAGCTCCTGCACCTCTTTTTCTATGAAATGACCCCTGGTTTTACCTAAAACAAAGCTGGGTCCTGGAGCTCATATTGGTGCTGCTAACAAGATGCAGGGAAACAGCGTTAACTGACTGAGATGATCACAGAAAACAACTTTGGTGTCTTATGTTACTTTGCAAATGTGCACATCATTATGTGTATGTATCTAATGGATGCTTATGCATACTTTGGTTTAACCAGGCTGGCGGTTATTCATGAAGCCATATATAAAGAAATATTTTCATCAGTCTATCTTGTTACATAGCCCATTATTGCTTAGGCTACTGTTCAACATCAACAGGCGCATAAATCTCAGGGGAATTTACCCTTACGCTAAAATTCATGCATTGAGGCCTGTTCTGCAAAGGAAGGCCTTCGCCTGCAATTAGTGTGTGTGTTGTTTGGTATGCAGCATAATAAGTATTGAGTTCATATGATGTTAGTAATTTACGCACTACCAAGTCACCAAAACTAAGCTTGGCTGGAGCACATCATCAATCTTTTCTCAATAGTTCAACAAAGGAATCCATTTTCTTTTGATAAAAGCCCCATTGGTCTTGTGATCTATAAATCATCCTTTCAAAAGAAGCCCTTTGAAATATCAATTCAAGGTATTCTTGCAGACTATCATTTTATAGCTTTTCCTAGTGATGGAGGATAATGCCGGTGCCTATCAAAAAGGAAAATGCTGCCCATTTTTCACTGAATTCTCACAACTTTAGCAAGAGCTCTCTAGAGTCTCAAATATTGCTATCCCTGCTCTTCTGTAGCTTGTGAATTGAGTTAGAAAGCTTGTGTCAAAAAGGCACATTTTTAATATGAGTTTTTTTTTAAAGAGTGATGCGATTAAATACAAATCAAATTATAAAGGGAGTGTTTTTTCCTCCTGTTGCCAGCTTCAGAAATCCAAGTCTCTTTCATATGAACCATGAGCCAGTCTGTTTGCTCAAAGAATAAGTTATCTAATATGACCAAAAGCATTGTCACACCTTAGCGATGAACTGTGCAGTCCTAAACACAGTCACATCCCTATAAATACATTGAAGTCAAGTGGCTTAGAAGGGTCTAGCTCTGCTCAGGATGACACTGTGCTGTGAGCTTTCATAAGCAGCACTGTAACTTCATGTACCATGTGATGCATGCTACGAGAATGGCCAGTCTGCTGGAGCTGTGTTCTGAATTGGCGAAACTTGGATTCGATCCTGACTCAGTTTTGACGGTGCAAGACAAGCACAGTCCACAAGTCTAAAATTCTAAGTAGTATGAAAATCACAACAGAAGTGAAACAATCTGCAATGAAGTTGTTTTACATAACTAATCCTTTCTACCTCTAAATAACTGCTTATCACCTGCTGGTGTATGATTGGCAGTATTGAAATAATGCTTTGACCTTGACTACAATATTAAAGGAGGAGATTCAACAGCATTATTTTGGGGGAAATGCATAGAAATATTCTATTTATATTTTAATTGCATTCTGAGATTATGTTTGCGATTAAAAGAACTTGTCTGTTTAACGCATTGTCTGATGTCTTGTCTGCTGGATATGTCAGGGTATTTGTGTGGCAAAATGAAATGCATTGGCGACATTTGTATTCTGCTGCTTGTGCTTTGTCAGAGGAGAACTTTGATCTTTTAATTTCCTTTGAGGGCCAAACTCCAGATTTGGTGAATGGCTAATAAAAAAACAAAGGAAAGCCAAATGAATACTGCCATGGGGGAGGATAGGCTCCTGCCTTCCTGCCCCCAAGCCATTTTCCCACTCAGAAATAGCACTCAGGAGGAAATTATTTCCCTATTTTTGCTGCTCCATGTGCACAGTACTTCTCATAACAACAAACCCAGAATCAGAACCAACTCATTAAAGAACCCAAACATGTAGTTTGGCCCACAATGACATCATCATTGCAGTCCCAGTTGTCCTGATCCCACAAACTCATCTAGATCTGTTCCCAATAAGCCATGGAAGGTTTCACAAGAAAGCAATGCCCTCTCAGTGGCCATGGGAAAGGTTACTAGGCAACCACAATAATATTGCCAGCCTTCAAACTCTGGCTTCTGTCAGTAAAAAGCAGTGGGAGGCCCCTTTCCAAGGCTATTTTTAGCATCCCAGTCCACCCCTGCTACCCTGCCTCATCTCTTGGAAGAAGGACTCATAGGGACTGGATCCAGCAGTAACCACCAGCAACTTGCTTCTGTGCAATTTGCACAGCTTGCCCAGGTGCAGTGGTAGATACCAGATGACTTGCAAGACTTCGCCAAGCCTGGTAACAGTCACCACTCAAATCACTTGAATTACTTAGTACCGCACAACTTTTGCAACTTGGTCTGAATTTTCCCAGGAAGGAGGGAAAACAGTGGTTAGAGTTTCAGACTGGGATCTAGGAGACCCAAGTTCAAATCCCTTCTCTGCCATAGATGCTTGCTAAATGACCTGGGCCAGTCACTGTCAGCCTAATCAACCGCAGAGGGTAGTTGTAAGGATAAAAAAGAGGGGAGGAGAATGATGTAAGCTGCTTTGGGTTTCCATGGGGGGAAAAACAGTGTATAAATGAAGACTAGGGGGCAGATAAAAGAAAGGTTGTGTCAGCAAGCTGCCAATATATCTTTTCCATGCATATGAGATGTGTCCATCCCCCCCCCTTCCCTGGACTGGCTTAGACTCTTGTGCGCATGTTCCCCCCTCACCCTCATGCGTTCATCTTCAACTGCATTCCTTTCCATGTATGCTAGCAGTGCTTTGAAGGAACCTTTTGCTTAGTCTATAATGAACAGTAGTGTGAGAATAGAATAATTGTTTAATCAGCTACAACCGTTGCTTTCTCAGGGTTTGAGTGCGCGATGAGTCCTCAGGGCGGACGCGGGAACCATATCTATTGGCCCATGTTATTTTAAACTTGCTTTATTATACCTGTCTCAAGCACCTTGTGTTATTCTGAACAGAGAATCTGTTCTAAGTACTTCATGGCTTCAATAAAATAAAACCTTCCTGCAAGAGTGTATTTCATTGTTTGCTGTGAGTCTGACAGGTTGGTTGGTGAGTGGGAAGGAGATAATGAAGCAAGGAAAGGGGAGAGGAAATGGAGGCTGCCAGGAAGACAGAAAGAGGCAATTGTGCGGGAAAGGGGGATACAGAGGGAAATGAAATTACTCCTACAGCTCCTTGTGGGGCTCCCTCCCCTTGTGTGTACATAATGAGGATTCAATAAGCTTTTTCATCTAATTCCCCTCCCTACGGAAAATCTAATTTTTATAAAAACTAGCCTGATACCCATGCTTCGCTACGGTACTTAAGTTTGATTAATCCAGTTATAATACTGACGATGTGAAGTTTGAAAGGTAACATTTGTTGTAGGAATTCTAATGGAGACGATTGTAGTGTAAAGGATGAAGTCAGACATACGTACTCTTCCCCCCACCTCATAATTTATGTTACATTTAAGAAGTGGGACATTACTATGTATTCAAAGCAACATCCGAGCAATCAGATATTGAGAACATTAATATGAACCACTTTTCTAGAACCCACATTGTGAGAAGTTAAATAACCTAATACAGGAAACCACTTTTCTACAAATTTGGAGTCTATTTCTATAGTGGATGGGAGTGTGTCTAATGCCATTGGGGAGGCTGGCCCAGCAGCATTGCTAAGGTGTTTCTGCTTGGGCAGCCTCCCTGCTGGATTAAAGTACCCTGGCCCTGGTCCTACACCTGACAGACACCTGAGTGTCTGGTGTTGGGGGGAGTGTGTTTAAAGGCATCAGGGAAGCTGGGCCAGCAGCAGTGCTAAGGTAATCCTGCTGAGCAAGTCTCCCCAACAGATATAAGCATCTCACCCCTCTCCTATCCAGTGTAGGGGGGGAGGGGTATTGCAAGTCACTGTGGAGGCTGGGCCGGCAGGATCATTAAGGAGTTACTGCTGGGGCAGGCTCCCTGGTGGCTTTAAGCATCCTGCACCCATTGCTGCACCTGTCAGGTGTGGGAGGTGGGGGGAGTGTGTTGGAAGACATCTGAGAAGCTGGACTAGCAGCATTACTGTACCTCACAGGTGATTGTTGGCCATTCCTGATTTCCTTAAGTGTTGTTGTTTTTTTTCCTCTGAACACTGAGTTCTGCAGCTGACCAATCAGAGAGTGGGGGGTGCAAGGAGGCAGCTGTCTAGCAGCCACATAGGAAGCAATGGGGGGAGCACATTTTACCCCTTTTGACCACCTTAGGGGTTGAATTTCTAAAAATCCCTTCTTAGTGAATATTTATGTCATGGTAGGAGTGCTCTCCCCAAATTTCGTGTTTCTAGGTCCAGGGGTTTGGCCTGGCTGTTGATTTTATGGTGAGGCAACTTTCTTTTATAGATATATAGATGTGTATATATAAGTATATACTACATCCTCTGTGCCACATTGATTTTGTACATGTAAATCCTCTGGTCCACAGCATAACCTTTTTGGGTGTTCAAAGGGGATCCCTTCTTCCCTTTTCACCAACAGAAAAGCTGGTTAGACTCAGCTCATTGGGAAGGAGGGAGACGAGGATAAATGGAGCTTGTTTTTCTGAAGGAGTTTATGCAAAGCATCTTTATGTATAAATAGTGAGGAATCCCTTTTAAGATAGCAATCTGATCTGCAATTACTTGGTAGTAAGCAATTGAACTTGGTGACATTTACTTCTGAGTACAATAAGCAGAAGATTGGGCCACAATCTATGTATGTGCCATCTATGTGCTATCATATGGCACAATGTCAGATGATGTCATTCAATTGCTTTTGTGTTTACTGGAGGCATTTGGTCCACTTAATTAAAACAGTTGCACAACCAGTATAAATTTATTATTGATCCTATGTCAATATCTGCAGTGTTCTATTTTCAGTTTGACAGACAGTCCTTGCTGACATTGGTTGATCTTTATTTGATGGATACAAGTGTTGGGCCTTCAATAAGACAGGGTTAAGATCCAGCCAAAGTTAAAGCCCCACTAATTTCTATGCAAGAGTTAAGCATCGGCCATTCTCCTTTTGAAATCAATGGGACCAAAGTGCATAACTTCAACTGGATTTGCCCACAGTCTTCATTATGGGCAAAAATCTTCTAACGTCATACATCCCATCCGTGGAGTGGATACAGAATGCACATAGTCTGGCTGAAATAATAGCTCTTTCTGATCCATTCGTAGGCAATAACTGTAATAAAATGTGTCATTAGGAACATACTTGGAGCATCATAGCCTAACTTGTTTCTTCAGTACTTCCCAAATGCTTTAGACATATATGACCTTGCTTCACATTCTAACAGGCAACTAAGCTGCAGGAAAGAACTCAAATACAAAAGAAATTGCTCGATTAAAAAAAAAACACCTTGCAATTTTCAATCAGATGGCATTTTATGAACTGCTCTATTTTAGCAGAAGCAATGTCAGTTTTATGAAAAGATAATGAACTATGCTTCACATACTGTCATATTTTGACACATTCATGTCTGGAAAATAAACTCTGCACCGGTTGAAATGGTCAGTCTCCACTAGCAGAAATGGCCAGCTGTTCTTTTATTTTTGAGTCAGAAAGGAGTTCTGCTGAGAGGAAGAATGGCATTTTTCTGCAAAAAGGTTATTCCTGAAAAATTCAGTTCTTTTAACAAAATCATGGCTGTGATCACTCAGCACACATGTGTATTTTTCTGCTTTGTAGACAACAGTCAGGTCATTTTTTAAAATCAATGAGATAAACAAGGAAAACATTTTAATCATAAGGAAATTTTTTCATATACTTTGCTTGTTTTCTGAATGCCAACTGGTCTTTTCCTTTGAAGAAGTTATTCCAGAAAAGTCTTCTTAGTGGCTATCATGCTTCTCAATGGGATGAATATACATAATGATCAGATATTATTTGACCCAATATATTGGAGCTGGATTAACTACTATATAAAGTATGATATGGTCAACTATGGTCAACTGCCTTTCCCCCAAGGGCACTACGGTCGGGGACTCAACATTGACTGGTAACCCCAAGTCCCAAAGATATTAAATTTTCTGTTACCAGGGCCAGGGCGTTTTCGGTGGCGGCTCCTACCTGGTGGAATGAACTCCCGGAGGAGATCCGGGCCCTGCGGGACCTGGCGCAGTTCCACAGGGCCTGTAAGACTGAGCTCTTCCATCAGGCTTTTGAGTAGGAGCTGCCACCATCACTATACCACCACCATACTACCACCACTAAATGGAGTGGGTGTCATCGAGGAACGAGACGGCCCTGGGAGGAAGGACGGATTGCTGTATCACCTGGAGTCTACCATGTCACTCTGGGACCACTTTGTTATGTGTGACCTCATCTGTTATTTGTGACATCGAGAGTACTTGTATTTTTATATAAATGATTGTTTTATTGCTTGTTTTATCCTGTTTTTACCAGTTGAATCTTGGCATAATGTGCCTTATTTGTTAGCCGCCCTGAGCCCATCCAGGGAGGGCAGGGTATAAATTTAATAATAAATAAATAAATAAAATAATAAACTATACTGGAGCACCCCATGTTGCAGCCTGCTCCTTGTATATTCCTTCTGACTATGACCATTTCCCATCACATGAAGGCTATGTTGCTTGCTGTAAGAATTTTGGAACTTATTCCATGCTTGCCATCTCTCCCAACCTCTCAGTGAATTATGGAGCTTACCTACAGGAAGTGGAAGATGAAGGCAATAAATCTTTTTTTTTATTCAATTTTTAAAATTATTTTCATGTCATACAAAATAAGGAAATATAACAATTCGTCTAATACTAAGAAATAACAATGCTATGATCATCTACATAGTAACTGTGGAGTTAACATATTTCACAACAGAGTTTTACCTTTTATCAGTTTCTATATCACAGGAGTATCACTTATTTCAAAAATACAGTAAGTTTTTGAGGTGGTCATTTTTTGGGATAATTTCACTTTCTGCGAGGTATTGGACTACTGGGAACCAAACTGCCTGAATTTTTTTCCCTCTTGTGTCTGTTGATATGATATTTTCCCATAGGTAAAGTGTTTGAAGGTAATAAATCTGATGTAATTACCTGTTTTTGGGCCAGGTGAACTTCACCCAGAATGGCCACCTACCAATCACATCTCCCGTTCTGGTAGGTCACACTGCTTTGCAGGGAAAAAAGTAAATGTGACAGGTGTGGAGTTACAGGGGTGGAGGGTTAGAATGATAAGTGTGTATTATATTTGTGTCTGTGTGTGTAAAGTGCTGTCAAGTCACAGCCGACTTACGACAACCCCGGGAAGGGGCTTTCAAGGCAAGTGAGAAGCAGAGGTCGTTTGCCATTGCCTTCGTCTGCAGAGTCTCCTTTCCAAGTACTGACCCTGCTTAGCTTCCAAGGTATGAAGAGATCAGGCTATACCATTCTGTCTTTCCTCCCATGCTGAAAAGTACTGAGACTTACTAGTGATTTCAGCTCTCATACTTTATTTCAGCTCAGAACAAGACGAGAGTACCCAGCTCGCAGGCTGGTTTATATGTGCACAAACCCCGCTCTCCAAACACACCCACACACAAGTGATTGGCTATTTACAGGGGCCGAGAGCTCCATAGGCTCTCGGCCAGGAACCTAGCCTGCTGATAGGTGCCAGCTAGGATCCGCTTGTCCCATTGTTACTGAGAGCGAAGCTCGGTCGCTTTGCCTGACCGCGTGGCGAAATAGCCGCGCACGCGGTCTGATATGGATACATTACACATGCATACCATATTTAGGAAGAGGTCACATTAGGTGAACAAGGGAAAGGCCTACCAGGGCTGATTTTCTGGCCAAGTCACACAAGTGACCACTTGGGATGACATAATGAGAAGGGTACTGATGCATTATGTGGATTCCTACAGCTTCCAGATATCAGTGGCACAAGAGATGATTAGTATAACTTCCTGGGTCCTTGCTGCCATTGGCTGAGTCCAAGCCATGTTGGTTTGAACTCGGCTGATGGCAGCTCAGGATCAGGAGATAAAGGGGAAACCTTGCTTGGGAGTGCAAAATACCTTGAATTGCCCATGCTTGTTAGCCCTGAACTGGACATGCAGATCTCAGGGGTAGGGAAGGTGGAGACAATTCTTAGAGCCCCAACTAGGTGCCCAAAGGTTTTGTTCAAGATGCAGTCCACTCTGTGAGCTTCCCTTCCTTCATCTCATGAAGTCCCAGGGCTAGAGGTAGGTAAGGCCGGCAGAATCTTGAGTAGCAGGGCATAGTGGTGGCAGGATTAGGACAAGGTACCAAAGCATTGCTTCTGGCAGGCTATGGCAAAATGTCAGGATAAACTGAGTGAGACAGTCAAGTGTAATTTTAATAAACATGGTTTTGGTGCAGCGCCATGAAATCTTTGTCCTAAGATTAGGTGATTGATTGAGATTTCCAGTTTGCTTCCCTTCCCCCCCCCTTTTTTAAGGTATACTGTATCAATGGGACCATTTTGATGTATTTCCCTCCTTTCCCAGAAACCTTTTTATAGGGAACCTTTGGTTGTTTTGTTTATTGATTTATGCTTCCATAATAAATAATTAAAATCAGTCCAACAGATCCCAATCTATTCTTTAGCATGATTATTTAGCATCTTGTAAATAGACATGTGTATTTTTATACATATTCTAAAAATGGAGGGTTTTGTGACAGAGTAGACTTTTCAGTTATTAAATGAATCTCATGAGTGAGACTGAAAACCCAGGTGCCATTTTATAATAACGGGAGAAGGAAACAAGATATTATGCTTGGTGAACCCACAGTCTTTCACTTTGGAGAGGTTATCCAAATGTCCCCCTCTGCCCTCTTTTGGGCAGGGATGGGTAACTCTTTTTGGCCCAATGACCAGCAAAGACCCCCTTTTGTAACATATATCTGTGAAGATGGTGGTGTGCCAGCAAACGTAGGGTAGGGGAGAGGCTTGCTTGAAGTCAAATCTAGGTATGTGGTGGGGCTTGGAGTGCCAGACTCCATATAATACTATATTTGGGGTTACAAAATTCAAAGGATAAATATAGCATTTCCTTGCTGGTTTGCCGGAACATTTATATAGAATACCAATAACGTCTAGCCCCAACCTGGATATCCCAGGCTAGCCTGATCTTGTCAGATCGTGAAAGCGAAACAGGATTTCGCTCTGGTTAGTTTTTGAATGGGAGACTGCCAAGGAAATCCAGGTTTCTATGCAGAGGCAGGCCATGGCAAACCACTTCTGAATGCCTCTTGCCTTGCCAACCCTACAGGGTTGCCATAAATCAGCTATGACTTGACCACAAGAGAAAAATACTAGAGGGGAATACAAAGTCTTGTCTCTCCCCCCCCCCATACTCCTCCTTGCTTGGCTTTCAATCCAAATTGAGAAATACAAAGGAAAATCACAGCATTTGATCAAGAGGCCACAATGAAAACAAAACATTTTCGCTAGGAATTGTCTGTGCTGGTTCTTCGTGCCCATATGAACCATTGTGGTTTGAGTATAGCTGCCTGTCTACATTGAGAAACACAGACAGACAAGGAGTCAGGATAAATTGTCTTAATAAACTCTTCTTTTATTTGAAGGAACAACTATAATAAGCTTGTGAGTTGTGAGTGCCGTAGCAGACAGGTCAATAATCTGCTTCCTAATTCACTCAGAATTATATTAGATCACTCCAAAGAAAGCAGCTTATTATAGTTAATCTTCAACATTCATCTTTAATCTCTCTCTTTCATTAAAATCAGATGCCGGCCAAGCTCCTGGGTATATAGTGATACGCTGTCTCCATCTTGCATAGGAAAACAGCGTATTTTTAGATTTACGTTGGATAAAGCTAAATCCCCTCACTCTCCAGTGAGAAGGACAAGGGTTACCGAGGGCTCAGACAGGTCGAATATAGTCACTTACCAGAATATGATGGGCCAGTTTCCTACTTGTTTTATACTGCATTTAGTGCTTTTTATGAAAAACAAAGGAGCTGCGGTGGCTCAAGTGGTTAAGACGCTGAACTGCAGGCTGTGGAAGGTCAGTAGTTCAGCAGTTCGAGACCTGGGTGCCGCATGAGGGAGTGAGCTCCCGGCTCTAGTTCCAGCTCCTTCCAACCTAGCAGTTCGAAAGCAAGAAATTGCAAGTAGAGAAATAGGTACCACTTCGGTGGGAAGGTAACAACGTTCCGTGCACCTTGGTGTTTAGTCATGCTGGCCACATGACCACGGAAACGTCTTTGGACAGTGCTGGCTCTTCGGCTTTGAAACGGCGATGAGCACCGTAACCCTAGAGTCGGATTTGACTGGCTTTCGAGCAAGGAAACCTTTACCTTTACCTTTATGTAAAACAAAACCAGGCCTATGTGTGATGCAGAATGACCTGTTCTGGCATCTTCCTGTTGTACATTTCTTCTGTGTGTGTGTGTGTGTGTGCGTGCAGCACTGATAAGTCACAGCTGACGTATGGTGACCCTGGCGAGGGGCTTTCAAGGCAAGTGAAAAGCAGAAGTGGTTTGCCTATGCCTTCCTTTGCAGACTCTTCCTTGGTGGTCTCGTTTCTAGGTACTGACCATCAGCTAGGCCTCTGGCTATTCTAGCTGCCATGGGTGTGAGGGGGGACTCTGGAATTTTAACTTTCATTTCTGCTGTGTTTCCAGCCTTTCTTTATCTATGTAACTGAAGCCTTTGACCTTGAGTGTCTGGTGCACTTTTCTCCTGAGAATAATTGCCCTTACTTTGGCTAGTTGCTACCTGGCCTCTGATTGGACCTGAGCCATCAGGGGACCCTCTTGAATAATGTATATCTGCTTGCTTCGCCCGCTTTAGGCCAGTTCTAACACTAAAAGCGTCAGGATATCTGCATAATCTCAATGTCTCGATAAACTTTACTTCTTTGAATGAAAGCTGTTGGGAGCTGATTGCTGCAGGAGTCTGGCACTGACCTTGCTTAGTTTCCAAGATATGAAGAGATCAGGCTATATACGGTTCTGTCTTTCCTCCCATGCGTACCATATTTAGGAAGAGGTAAAATCAGGTGAACTAGGAATTAGGAAGAGGTAAAATCAGCCTACTAGGGCTGATTCTCTGGCCAAGCCACACAAGTGTAATCAGATTAAGGCTAACCTATGGAAAATGTGTGCAAAGAGCAAATGTGGGCTGTGATAATGAGACACTGGCCTCTATAAAATTGCCTCTGCTTAGGGTTGCTCGCACTGCCTTGGCAAATGCTGGGAAGTTTTTGAGGACAATGCCCGAGTCGGGTGGAATTTGGGGAGGAGGTGACATCACTTCTAGATGAATTTCCCCTGATCTCTCTGGTAAAGGCCATAAAGAAATGAGAAAAATCCTAGAATATCACTAGGGAGGCCATTTTCCAGCCATTTTCCTCCTGCTCCTCACTTTCTTATGGATGGGGGGGGACTGGGCCAAGGGTAGGGGTTTATCCATTTCAGGTAGGCAAATGGCAAGCCAACCTCTGGCCAAGTTCCTGCCAATTTGATTTAATTTTAGGTAAACTTACTCAGAAGCTTCCCTCTGAGTTCAGTGGAATTTATACTATGGTAAATACAGCTGTGGTTACAGTGTAGCATAGTGGTTAGTGTCAGACTAAGAGACCTAGGTTCAAATCCCCACCCAGCCATGAACCTCACTACCTATCATTCTCTCTCAGCCTAAGCCTACCTCGGAGAATTGTTATGTGGATACAATAGAGGAGGGGACAACCACGTACACAGCCCTGAGATCCTTGGAGGGAGGGCAGGATAAAAATGCATTGGAATAAATAAAACAATGTCTTCAAGTGTTGATTTTCTCTAATTGATTTGGTAAAGGAGCATCAACTGAACAGAATATTCTACTTACTCATTTGATTTTGGCTTGACGCTTGACACATACTTATTTTATCTGAAACATTTATGTACCTTTCTCACAGTTAAAATGTCTAGGCTGGCTGCTATCCAAATAGGTTATTAATATATATTGGGTTTGATTTCCTCATGATTGAAATGAAGAGCTCCAGTTAGAAAGGCTGGCCCCCCTCTTCCTTTCCATTCCATTCAGGAGGAATTTTTTTTTTTAAAGTGGTGTCACACGCACCCATACTCTGCTATCACTTTTGACCAATACCCAGAAGTGACATCATGTTGCTGACATGACAATGAGATGATGCTCTAGGATTTGGGTAAAATTCTATGGTTTTACCATATACTACTTCCTGTGTTCACCGGAAGGGATGTTGCCCCACTAGCAGGGTGCCATTTCCCTTGCTCCCATGTTCCCCCATCCTGCCAACTGCAACCCTAGCTGCAGTTGTGAAGACATCTGCAGTACCTTTAGTCTTACTGTGATGCAGGCTTTCACTGCTGTCTAGGAGAACATTTTGTAGGAGGTGTTCACGCCCCTGTGAATAGTGCAGAATGCTTGAAGGACATTGCCATTTTGATCTTCTGTTTGCCCCCTTTCAGGGTGTTATGCTTGTGTGAGAGGAAATGCTAAAATTAACTTAAAATTATTCAGACTCACTAAGTCACAGAGAACCAGTGTGTGGTGACATGCTAAATGTAATTAAACCAAGCTTAGCTGCTCTCATGTCTGGCCACTGCCTCCTTCCATGCACGTTTTATACTGCTGTTGTTCTGAACTTATTTTTATTGAAGAAGTTCTTGTTGAGGAATAACTGTAATATCTAGGGTGTCAGCTCCGCTGGCTCACTAATATTATCCGGTAAGTACCAAAACTACAAGATCAGGGTCCAAATCAAATCACCATCTAGGGAGGCAGATGTTGACATATCATTATTAAAACCCCACTCCAAGGAAGTCATTTTAGCTTTTAGCTATGAGTCAGCAAGCAGCCAACCTTCAGCCGGCTGACAGCTCACACTTCTAGAACTTTCCAGAACTGATTTATGACAGCTATGAAACGAAACATGCTCTGCACTTACTGTTGTCCGGGAAAGGTATAAAGTGTTACTTTCAGCTGCTAAAACATGGATTAATTTCTGAAATAAAGGTTGATTTCAAAACTTCAGGTGTCGACAGAGAAAGTTGTTGCTGAAAGTATAAACTCTTCTCGTAGCCTCACTGTCTCTTTTTAGCTGATGGTTACTGAACTTTCTATTGCATTAACAGAGTAGCATTTTTTGAACTTACTTCTTTCAGGGAATCTCCTGCCAAGAAACTCTGGCATATCTGCCTGTGTCTTGTGAATGATTCTTGGGACAAGGAACTCTTTTACGGTGCACATTCAGTTCAGACAAAGGCTGATTTTGCACTAGAGCTGCCTCGATGTTGCGCCACCGTTTGCCCCGATACTATTGGTCAATTTCACACCCGAAGCCGCGCGGCTGCATTTGACCCGCGGCTTCGCCTGATTTCCTCCGCAGTTTCGTGATCCTCAAAAAACAGGATCAGAAAACTGCGGGGAAAATCAGGCGAAGCCGCGAGTCAAAATGCAGCCCCGCAGCTTCGGGTGTGAAATTGACCAATAGTATCGGGGCAAACGGCAGCGCAACATCGAGGCAGCTCTAGTGCGAAATCAGCCAAAGAGTAAATCAGGCTGTTTGGCCTGCCCTGTGTGAACAGAGAGCACATCCAACACTCCTTTGTAGTTGTGCATTGCATAGGGAGATCAGTATCAGTAGAGAGTTTTTCTTTCAAGCGACTTGTTCTCCATTATTGATCTTCCAGGAGAGCAACTGCTAAGCATTTGATGAACCCCAATAAAAACACTGCCTGGATTGGGGTCAGAAGTTTGCATAAGCTATGTTGGTCTCAGTTTGATCCTGAATGCCATGTCTCATCACACACAGACCACATGTTGCAAAGCCAGTAGAAATGCACATGCACTTTAGAGCAGATACTCGCTCCAGTTATAGGATCAACTAGCAGCATTCCAAAACAAAAGATTATGTTCTTTTCAAGTCGGGAAAGACAGGAGAGACCTCAGGTGAGTCTCCTGATGCCAGAGGGGAAGGAGGAGTGGCTGGAGAGTCCTGGGAACAATTCTAAATGAATAAAAGATGGAAGATTTCCAGGTGAGGAGTGCGAGTTTGGAGGCAGTCCTGGCCTGATCAGTGAACTGGGGCTTTGGCAGTAGGGTTGCCAAAAAATACTGACACAGCAGATGACAAATTTGTTGACCCTTCCCAATATGTATACAGGCAGAAGGGTTTATTTGTTTTATTTTATTTATATCCCACATCCCTCCTCTATCAGGAGACAAAGCAGCATAAATAATTTTCTTCTCCTCCATGTTATCCTCATAATAACTCTCCGAGGTAGATAAGGCTGAGAGTGTGTGACTTGACCCAGATCACCTAGAAAACTTCCATAGCAGAATGGGGATTTGAACCTGGGTCTCTCAGATCCTAGTCCGACACTCTAACCACTACACCACATTGGCTTTCTCTGTGTGTTGTAGCCAGCTTGCTGTAGTGGCTAAGAGCAGAGGACTCTAATCTGGAGAACTGGGTTTGATTCCCCACTTCTCCACATGTAGCCAGCTGGGTGACCTTGGGTCAGTCACAGTTCTCTTGGCACTCTTCTCTCAGGAGCAGTTCTCAAAAGAGCCCTCTCAGCCACACCTACCTCAAAGGGTGTCTGTTGTGGGGAGAGGAAGGGAAGGTGATTGTAAGCCACTCCAAGACTCCTTCGGGTAGTGAAGGGTGGGGTATAAAACCAACTCTTCTTCTTCTATATATGAATGAGTATATTGTTTTGAATCTGAAAGGGGTATCTGTGAGAACTAGGCCAGAGAGTCTTGTGGCACATTAAAGCATAGGAAATCTATTCTCAATTTGTAGTTACAGATTTCTAATTTTTTTAAAAAATCTAACATTTCTAATATTATTACTATATTTAATATAATATGCAGGGCAGTCCTATGCAGTTACTGCAGTCTAAGCCTACTGAAATCAGTGAAATAATTAGAAAACAATCAATCTGCCCAGGATTACAAAAATAGGCTAGTAAATTATATCATATACAGTACAGTATAGTATAGAAGAGGCATAATCCATATCTATTGTAACCAGTGTTCCCTCTAAGCTGAGTTAGTGTGAGCTAGCTCACAGTTTTTTAGCCTCCGGCTCACACATTTTTGTCCTGGCTCAGGAAGGAGGGCTCCAGAGCAAACTAATTTATGCAGTAGCCAAATCGCTCGCTCACAGCTTTAATGCCAGCAGCTCACAAAGTAGAATTTTTGCTCACAAGACTGCACGTTTTAGAGGGAACATTGATTGTAACCCAGTTAATTTGATTGAATTAGTCGTGGTCCTTCTTCCTGAGTGCCTTTTGTGTTGGTGGTGATGGGCAGAGACCAGTTTTTAGCCTGACACAAAGACAGAGTTGCCCTGTGAAGAACAAACGAAGGCTTCTTTGCAACATATTCACACGTGCAAATGAACACTTAATGCTTCAGTCATCATCCAGCAAGTGTCAGGAATGCATAAAGTAGCTCAAGAAACTGTGAGTTAAAGTTATGTTATCGTTGCCAGTAGGACAGCTTCATCGGAGTTGTGATATTCATTCATCCGTCCGTCCATCCATCCCACAGCCTTTTACCTTTTAGTTTCCCAGATACTCGTTTTTTTCTTTGTTAACAGCTCAGTTTTCTTCTGCAGTTAAAATTATGTTTATTAGGCCACTGTTTCTTGTGCTCTTCTCTGCCCTGCAGTGCCACAACCATAATCAATGTCTTCTAAAAACTTGCTCTGTCTAGGACTACGAATGCTAACAGGCACTAATTATAACTGTAGAGTTTATCTATGGGGGTCTCTGGAGGTGCGAGTTAATACTGTTGTTTAGGTACATTAGCGATGTTTTTGTGTACTTCAAGATGTTTAGCCTTTGGAAAATTGTGGTGATGACTCCCAATTTTCTTGTTTTGTAAAGCTTGTGTTAGAGATAATTAAAACATCCTTATAATGATTTTTACCTTCAAGTTGCTAATATGTACTCAACCTTACACTTTGGCTCAGCAGAGGTGTTTTCCCCCCCATCTCTAGTAATGTGGAAAAGAGAGTGCTTGCAGACACCTTAAATCTGGGGGAATGGATATACATGCATATTAAAACCATCTTCAGACATTCAAAAGGAAGTTCATGTTTGGAGATGGAGTGTAGGAGGACAGCAGCAGTTCCCGATCTGTGTGTATTCATAAGAACTCTGTGTGCAGCCAACAGAAGTACACATGTGTGTACTAGGGGTGGGCATGAACTGAGGAAATGGAGGTTTGTTGGAGGTTTGTGGTTTGTGGTTTTCATGAACCCCAAACCTTGAACCTCCAACAAACTCCTCCATTGCATGAACTGGTTTATGGTTCAGGGAAGTTGGCCCACCTGGAAGTGTCTTCATATGTCTTCATAGTCTTTAAATGTCTTCATAGTCCACCTGCAGATTGGGCTGGCCCGACTGAGCTCCGAGAGTGAGCTCCAAAGGCTTTTATCGGTCTTCAGAGCCCACTTCCGGGCGGCCCGATTAGACTGAACTACTAAAGCGAGCTCTGAAAGCCTAAAGGCCTCTGGAGCTGAATCTCGGAGCTCAGTCGGGCCAGCCCAACCTGGAGATGGACACTGAAGGCAGAGAGGTGGAGCTCACTTGGGTCAGGCCACAGGGCTGTTGGTGGGCTCTGACTGCATTTAAATGCCTTCAGAGCTCACTTCCGGTTGGGCTCCAAAGGTATTTAAATGCCTTTGGAGCCTGCATGAACCCTCCCCGAACCTCACAAAATTCCATGGAGGTTCGTGGGTAGATTGTGGGAGGCATGTTCTTCCAAACCCCTAGTTTGTGCTCAAAGTGGGGTTCGTTTGTGGGTTTGTGCCCATCCCTAGTGTGTACTGCTCTCTGCATAATCAGAAACCCTGCAGTTTCAGCATACCTGATCACTAGGGAAAGCTTTATGCCTATACATTTGTGTGTGCATAGTCTCTGGAACGTATGTAGGTGGAGCTTGCCACTGTGACCCCATTCTCCCCATGCTTTCATTAGTCTTCTTCTTCTGAATGCCTGAAGAGGGTTATTCTCTCCCCAAAAGCAAGTGAAACAAATCACTTCCACCACACCTTAGAATACCTGTCTAGACTTAAGCAAGAATGGCAGAAATAACACATTATTAGGTGAGAATGCTTTAAAGGACACAGCAGTTGGCACAGTCTTCAGTGGTAAGACCTGTGGACTGGAAAACATCATTTTTCTCCTCCCCCCTCCACCACTTTTTGACTTCCTAGCTAGACATTCCGGTGCTAGAATAACATTTAGGTTGGTAGCATTGTTTTCTCAATTTATGCTGGCTATAGTAACTTCATTAATGTATAGAAGTTATGTTGATTACACATTCAATAGCAGCTATGTCTTCTCTATTAATACCATAAAATGACTGATAATGAGGTGTGTGTAAGGAAATGGAAAGATGCTGTTACCCGGATGGTGATTCAATCCTTGCCTCAATCAGGCTGCGATCATACGCACAATTAGACCTGACATAGGTGCGAATGCCAGGTGGATTTAAAGGGCATGATCAGACAACAACACTTGGGAAGCTCCCCACAGCCATCGGTAACCCATTCTGCTCTGCCGCAGAAGTGGAGTTAAAAGACACCGGGGGAAATTCGGTATAGTAAACAGATTGTGATGGGCCACGGACAGACTTTCCCATGTCTGATTGCTCCAGCGCACTCGCATGATGTCGGTATGGTCTGATCAGGCCATCCCAACTCCATGCCATTGTTCCCCCCCCATTGCAGTATGCACATCATCGCAAATTCCATAGGGAGCCCCCGGTGCAGAGGTGTGATTCATTGGTCCCCTGTTTAAGCGCATGGGGAAAAACTGGCACAACCCCCCGCCCGACTCACCCACAGTTTCATCTGATCACACACTGATGGACTGCGCCCGCAGTTTCAAAGGGAGGTGTGATTCTGCAACTGCGCGTCAAATGCATCCGGAGGAAATAGCCTCGCTTCCTCCCCCCCTCGCTTTTTCTGGCACGTGTGACCGCACCCTCACTGTTCCTGAAAATATTTATTCTGTAGCCTAAATGCACATTGAATGGGACCTTTTCTGGAATCCACATGAAATATAACATAAAGTAGTTTTTCATAAATACCACTGATGGATAGTATGTTTAGATGACAAGAGAGTCTTGTGGCGTGTTAAACCCGCCAATTTTATTCGTAAGCCAGTACCCACTTTGTCAGATACATGAAATATTACATTCATTTGACTAGTCTGTGTATACTTGTATGTACAAACAGAAAATGGGTAACAGGAGTAGTGACTGTTACATAAAAAGAAGTCAGAAGGCTCAGGAATCCTGGCTGTAGATGTTTTATATTGATTTCCAGATTGCAGATGAAACAAGATCCAGTCAAACAAATATAGGATCTGATCGGGATAGGATGTGTGGATTATTTCCAAGTGGTGATGAACTGGCAATGAAAGATGTATAGAATGCATACATTTCTATAGGGAGAATTATTTTCTGTAGGGAGAGAACCATTATTAGTCTGTAATGAACCCAAGCTCAATAGTGTCAAACCTGCATATAAATTCCAAATCAGCTGCTTCATGTTTAAGTCTCCCTTTAATTTCCCCCCCTCTTTGCTAAAGCAGGTCAACGTTTCAGTTCCATTACTGAATACCCAGAAGAAATCACCCCCCTCACATACCAAATTTGTGAGTGCTTCTGTAACCGATGTCCAATTTGTATCCATTTCATTCTCTTTCATGGAGACAGCCTTGTTTAGGCAATGAACAAATTTCCAAAATGGCTTCCAGTAATGGGAGGCATTGGTCTCCACTCTGGTGGTAGCACAGGGATAAAGCAGACTTTGGAGAAGATTTAAGGGGAAATGAGGACGTGATTCGTTTGACTGGGAGATGGTGCTGACGGATTCCAGCTTTGCTGCAGACAAAGTGACAGTCCTTGGTAACAGATACTGTAATAGAGTCTGTGCACAGATTTGGCTGCAGAAGCACATGATTTGGATAAGAAATGAGCTGGCCCCAGACCAAACGACAGTCTCAAGGCCACATTGTGCCTCCATTAAAAATGCACAACTACAAAAGCTACGAGCAAAGTGGTCCAATCAGACAGGCATCCTTTATCTCAGAAGGGATCACGACAGGCCCCTGTGAGGTTCTGGTTAATTAATATTCAGTGAAGAGATGCTTGTATATCTGGAGATTAATTCCCCCCCCATCCCCACCTTTGATTTGTGTTAATTATACACTATTATACAGCATACACTCAGGATTTCATTTCATCTGTAGAATAAACATTCTGTGCAAGATGGTATCTTCCACTGTCAGCCAAGAAAAGCATTACATTCATGAGACAGAACTCCATTTGCCATTACTGACCACTAGAATGGAGCTCTAGATCACATCCAAAGCATTTATAATCTTAGTGAACAGAATCCTTTGTCAGAATTAATAACCTTGTTTTGGTTGTTTAACAAACTCTCTGCTTCCCAACTAGATCTGTGCTTTACAACCCGCAGGTTTCTTGACATGTATCAAGGTTATGAAACCAGATACAGTCCAAAGATACATCAATATACAACTGTTCTCCACAATCGTTTTAAATATTGGAGAGAAGGCATATGAATTCACACAAGACTGGTGACCATTAGATGACTGCAGTGTAAAGTGATGACATTTTTGTGCTGAAGGCGAAACACCGCAGAGGGTGGGTTTGTTTTTTTGAAACACCAAATTCCACCTGAAATATAATATATTTAACTGGAGCCATTCAGACATTAATCTGAGAAGATACCAAGAACACTGAGCATGGGCAGTGGGAGAAACTGATCATGGAATTAGACACAGACAAACAAGTCTGAGGCAAACCTAGCTATAACAAGGAGATTGGGAGTGTGTTGTGGCCTTGCACACTCCTTTCTCCTTCCCTCTCTCATGTAAGTTCTCTCTGACATATCCTAGGGTCAGAGACAGCATCATCATGCCCTGAGGTGGGGCAGCCTTTAGAGCCCAGGGTTCCTGGTGGGGCCCACTGTTGCTGACCCCACCTACGGACCTCCCCTGCCACCTGTCTGCATGCCCTTCCCCATCCATTTGCTTGAAGTGCTCTGTCACCCATACTCTCAGTTGCCCAGTGTCATTGGAGAAAGGCTTGGAAAGCACAGTGGAGCTGCTGCTGCTGGTGGCCATGGCAGCAGCACTCGCAGGGACATGCACTGGCCAGTGCTGTTGGGGGAAAGGTTACATAGGTGGTTTAGAACACTGAGCATGGGCAATAGGATGGCTTACATGTAGGACAAGGTGGGGGCACAAAGGTGGGTGGTAGTGGAAAGGTATGAGAGGGGCCTGGTGTGGGGCACTGTATGCCCAGGGCCCCTCAAAACCTGGAGCAGGCCCTGCCTGGGGTGACCATGAGGATTTTCACATTACCCAGTTTCACCTGGTTTCAAGCCGGTAATGATCCGTTTTAAAGTGAACCGGTACAGGACTGCCATTTCACACAGGGCTTTCCCCTTCCGGTAAAGAGCTGGATCTGAAGCGGTTTGCCATTTCAGACTGCACCGCTTTTCCCCCGCCATTTTTCGCCCGTGCGGGTGATCTCCGGCTTTTTTTGGAACGTTCGCTTTAGAGCGCTATAGTGCTATAGCAGTATAACAAAACACTCCATGCATTCCAATGGGATTGATATAATGCTATTCTGTTATAGCGCTATAACGCTATAAAGCAAACATTAAAAAAAAGCCGGGGATCGCCCGCGCGGGCGAAAAACGGCGGGGAAAAAGCGTATTGGAACCGGGAGAGGGAACTGAAGACTACTTGGAAGCGGTTGACAGATAAAACGCTTCAGTCCCGATTCCTAAATGGGACAGAAGCGTTTGTGTATGAAATGGCAAATATATTCCGGAAGGGAACCGGTTCTCAAACGGGTTCTGTCTGAAATGACAGACCAGAAACCATTTGGGAACCGTTCCTCTTCCGGAATATATCGCCTGTCTGAAATTCCTCCATAACTTAAGCCAGTACACTCTGTTTTGGGGGTGGCAGAGGGCTCGAAGCAGAAGACGGGAAGTCCAATTTGGCCACTTTTTGGGTGGTACTCTGTACTTGCCAAAAAAGAATGTTTATGTGTGGAGGTGTGCTCATACATATATTCTGCACTCCAGAGAGTGGAGGACAGAGCAAGGAGGAGGAAACACACGCACTCCTGATCTCCCAAATATGGGTTCTGCATACAAATTCCACATGCCTCCTCTTTTTGGTGCTACCCGTGGTGCACCGGGCTTGCTGAGAGAGCTCAGACAGGGAGAGGACGGCAGACATTTGTGATAACAAAATACAGATTGGCCCGGCGATTATATTTAATGGCCATATTTTTGTTGGATCTATTTCAAGGCTACATCTCTATCCAAAGCACATTCGTTTTTTTTTAATTTTTGTGGCTCCCACATCAGAATCAGTGTGTTTGGCGTCATATACTTCATTTTGCAGATGAAAAACGCAGCTATTTGTGCTAGTCTGGAAAGTGTTATTTATATAATATTACCTCTCCGACAGGAAAGTTCTAATTAGCTGTACAAGGAGCACAATAAAACAAGAATTTTTAGCACTTCTCATCCTGTGCTGCTAATATCGAGTCTACTTATATGCGAAATTGCAGAAGCTCATTCTCGAAATACTTACTTGCCTGTGGTTATCCTTATACTTGGATGGCAAGAGCACCCAAATGACTCATTTTTGATATGCAGAAAAACAAAGGAATTATTTTCCTAGTTCCTTCATTCTTTGATAAGGTTGCCAGTCCCCCTGTTGGAGACAGGGGTTCCTTGTTGCCAGGACCTGCCCTCCACCACTGACCAGCTGACCAGCAGGGGGACTTACCAGGACCAGAAGGGAGGCCGAGACTATGTTGCCAGCAACATGGTAATGCTGGCATGTACCGGAAGTGATGTTATCACGTTGGTGACATTGCAGCAGTGCTCTGGTATTTGGGCAAAACCTCTATGGTAGAAGCCATTTTTACCATAGAGTTTCTTCCAAAATACCAGAGTGTCATCACAATCTCATGTGATGATGTCACTTCCAGTAAACACCAGAAGTGACATTGCCACATTGCTGGTTAAGTGCATGGACTCTAATCTGGGAGATTGAGTTTCCAGACACTCTGAATGACTGTGCTATGGAACAGATGGTCACAGAGCCTACCAGGGGAGAGGCGATCCTGGATTTGGTCCTAAGTAACACCCAAGACCTGGTGAGAGATGTAAAAGTGATTACACTGCTTGGGAACAGTGACCATAATGTTATTGAGTTCAACATTTGTATAAATAGGGAGTTGCCCAAAAAGACTGACACAACCACTTTTAACTTTAAAAGCGGTAACTTGTCTGATATGAGGGGACATGTGAAGAAGAAACTGAAAGGAAAAGTAGAAAGGGTCAAAACCATTGGGGAAGCTTGGAGACTATTTAAAACTACAACCCTAGAAGCTCAGAAAAAATATATGCCGCAGGTTAGGAAAGGCACAAACAGGTATAGAAAAAAGCCTGCATGGTTAACAAACAAAGTAATGGAAGTTACTACTCCTTCTGTCTAGATTTAGCCCTCTGCAGTCTTATCTTGATTTTAGGCCAGAAGTCCTTCGTAAATTGTTCCTAGAAGATGTCCAGAGCTCAGTGACTTACGCTGTGGCAAAATTTTGTTTCTTAGCTATTAGGAAACATAAACTTATTTTAGCTGAAAAAATTGTATGTTTCTCTTATTAATATTTTATTTTACTAATTTTATTAATTTTCTCTTGTTAATGTTTTTATACTATTGCTATGTTATTACTGTTTTAATCTTTCTTATATCAGAATTGTACTGATTTACTGGCTCTTGCTGTAATAAATTAGATTAGAATAGATTAAAGTAATGGAAGCTGTAAAAGGTACGAAGGGTTCCTTTAAGCGGTGGAAAGCTAGTCACAGTGAGGTTGATAAAAGGGAACACAGGCTGTGGCAAATGAAATGCAAGTCTGTGATCAGGCAGGCATCCCCATCTTGGGCCAAGAAAGATCTCAGTCCTTATTTCCGCCCTGCTGTCCCTA
>NW_015161413.1:805457-806618 GCF_001447785.1 Gekko japonicus | reverse complement strand
GTTGATGGGGTCCGAACTGGCAGAGACTGACCAAGAGAGAGATCTTGGAGTCGTAGTAGATAACTCAATGAAAATGTCAAGACAGTGTGTGACTGCAATAAAAAAGGCCAACGGTAGTTGCAGAGCCAGCCCGGCAGGCAGCATGGACCAGGTGGGGGGGAGGCATGCCCTTGAGCTCCTGCGAGGGAAGGAAGGGTTTCCCCAAAGAACCCAAGCACAGAGGAAGAGCTGGGAGGTAGGGGTGCCCCCTGACTTTTTTCAAGGCCCCCTGAATCTTAAAATCCTGGCTACGGGTCTGAATTAAGATTTATGGGGAATAGAGTCAGCAGGTTAAAAAAACATACCTGAAGGTCTGTGGCTCGGCGATGGCGGACGCTCTCCCCTACCTCTGGGGAGGCAATCCGCGCTCCAGTGGAATTGGAGGGGTGCCACCTCAAGTGACACCCCCAGGTGAGCCTTAGTTATAAGCTCCAAGCCGGGGGTGCTGGGGGGGGCGACCTCTTCAATGGCGTAATGCCGGAGAATTGAGGTGCTCCTTCTTGCCCCAATCGGTCCACCCGCTGCGAGGTTCAGTTTTACACCGAACATAGCCGATGCCGACCAGGACAAGCAGAGAAGATCAGCGAATAAGCGATGTTACAAGAGGTCTATTTATAGACCGGCAATGAAGTGGAGGAAGAGCCAAGCAGAAAAGTTTTAAAAGTGAGTTCTCCCCCCTCCCCCAATGGAAAGCGGCGTTGGGAAGGAATTCCAGACGTAAACAAATGAACTGTCTTGTATAAGCGGAGGGGGGAGGAGAGAAGGGAAATGTTAAAGTGTGTAAGAGACTTAGCTGTGTTTGCAAAGATAAATGTGTTTCTTTTGAAGAAGGGTGAAAGAGGTCCTTCTAGTGTAAACAAAGTTGAAAATGGCCGGCGCGCGAGGAAAATCGGGCAGAGGGCCAGGGCGAGGCGGTCAGAGTCCGAGAGGTGAGGAGATGGGTGACGTGTTCTCCATGTTATCGTGCTGCTTAAGCTGATTAACGAGAGGCTTGATGGTATTAACCAACAGATGACCGCTTCAAACCAAAACCTGGCAAAGCAGCAACAGCAGATTGCCGAGCTAATAAAGAAATTGATACAAACAGAAGAGAAACTTAAAGAGACTGTACACGACACTAAG
>NW_015161413.1:769366-804195 GCF_001447785.1 Gekko japonicus | reverse complement strand
AGAACCGGGTTTGATTCCCCACTCCTCCACTTGCAGCTGCTGGATGACCTTGGGCAAGCCATAGTTCTGTCAGAGCTGTTCTTGAAAGAGCAGTTCTTGAAAGAGCCCTCTCAGCCCCACCTGCCTCACAGGGTGTCTGTTGTGAAGAGGGGAAGGGAAAGGAGTTTGTAAGCCGCTCTGAGACTCTGTGAAGGGTGGGGTATAAATCCAATGTCCTCCTCCTCCTCCTCCTCCTCCTCCTCCTTCCTCTTCTTCTTCTTCCTCTTCTTCTTGTGACATAGCTTGGGCCTCCTTCCCACTCATGTTAAGTGCTACGCCCATCCCCTGCAGGTTGTCAGGAAAGACATGGCAACCCTATTCTTTGAGTTTCCATGGACTACTAATCACATTTACCTGGGCTGAGATAATCTCATGATTAAATAATTTAAACATACCGATAAATATTAATTGGCTTTTCAGTACCTCACTTAGCTCTGGGTAATACGATGTTGTCCATGCCTTTGTATTTTTGGCACCTGGAAAAATTATATATGTAAAAATGTCAGGTGTGTGTCTGTTGGTTACACTTGACTTCTCATGCAGTGTATCCTCCTGTTCTGTAAGGGGAATGGGCACATGAGAAATTTAACTTGGCAGGGATCCCAAAAAAATGAGGGTAGGGAAGCAAAGAGGAAGGAGAAAACAGAGCAGAAAAGAAAGGACAGCTGGGGAGATTAGACCTACTAGAACTTCAAATCAAACTTAATATTATTCTCCCCCCCCCAAAAAAAATTAGTCTCTAAGGTGCAAGAGGACTCTTGGCTGTTTAGTTTTGCATCTAGTGGGTGTTTTGCAGAATCCTTTCTTGGTCCCTTAAGTTTCTCAAAGTTATCTGGGCAAGATAAGTCTTTAGTTCAAGGGCTGCTCAGAATCAAAGGTACAGGGGCTCTTGAGAGGTAGAACAGCTGTAACAGCTTTCGTTCACCCACTCATTTCTGCAGCTTCCTCCTTCCACTCTGGTGACCGTCAGCAATTTCTGAACTGCTTTTGAGTAAGAAACATTTTAAAGCGACACCTTCCCAGATGGCAATTAAAATCATTGAGTCGGCAGCCAGGGAAAGGACGGAGGCCTCGCGCTCTCTCTCTCCTCTAGACCTTGGCGCTTGAGAACAGCTGTGGGTTTGTGTGATTAAGCAACAGGAACTTTCAAAAGCCAAATGTGAATTTGCTGAAGAAGGTTACATCCTCACTGATTAAGGATGATGTGATGACATCAGGAAGAGTGGAGACCTTGAGAAATAATTGCCCAAACAAGAAACGGTGTGCATGCGAAAACCTCAAGTGTAAAGGGAATTGCAAAAGCTGAAGTGTACATGTGTGGCTCTGGAAATAACGAAGGTGGTGGAGGAGGTAATTAAAGCCCTGGTCTCAACACTGGAAAAGCTTGTTCAGCATTTTTAGATTAATGTGAAGATCAACAGTGAGGAACATGGAAGTTCTAGCATAAACTCTTGCCATGCAACCCCAAACCATCACACCTGATCTTGCCATGGGCCAAACTGATAAACACCATATTGGTACTTCCGCAGTCTGAATGCCAGTTGTCATATACCACTTTGTAGCTCTAACATTAGCTGGTAAGAGAGACATGGACAGGCAGAGGGCATTGTAAAAATCCCAAGCACTGAACAATAAGAAGATTAAATAAGAAATTTGCATGGCCTTGAAAGGTTACAAGTAGAACATTTGTAAACATAGCAAAAAAAATAAATCAAAAATGATAAAATGCAAGGTGCCTACACTGAGTGGAGCCAAGTCATGAAGCCAGACAGGGCACAAAACTTAACTGATTTTTGAGTCTTTTATTCAGGCTGTTTCAAAATTGGAGTTGGCGGATGTTCCCTTGCAACAAAAAGATCAGTAAGAACCAGGAGGCCATGCTGTACTTGGCTCCTTGTTGGACCTCTGAATCTCCGGTGCTCCTCCCTTTGGATGACATGACTTTTTGTCCAACAAGACAAGTGATCAAGGAACAAAAGCCGGAAACAAAAGCCACATAATGCCTGTTATTAGGACCATCTAAAATAACACAGAAGCATACAAGCCTGCACATTCTACAGAGAGACTGGCCAAAGGCCAGCCAATGAGCTTTCATGGGAGAGTGGAGATTCAAACCTGGGTCTCTCAGATCCTAGTCTGACTACTTGTTACACCATGCTGGTTTACACCGTCCAACCGGTGCACTAGCCAGTTAGATGAGAATAGGCAAACAAGGTCTTGGAAGTCTGATGGAAATGAATTTAATTTTAAGCAATTTGTGCAAAGCTGAGACACTGTGGGTAACTTCACACTTCTTTTTAACCCATTTCACTACATTGTGAAAATGTATGGTATACTTAGTATGTCTGGGGAGCTGAAAGTCCAGATCTCTTCCTTTGTCCACAGCAAGTAGCATTGGGATAGTAGGACAGTGTCTTATTTATTATGCATTTTTAGTATCTTAGCCAGCCCTTTTTATATTTATGCACTGGAGCTTGCTTTGTCTTGACCTTTCCAGATTCTAGGCCATATTGTAAATTCCAGTTTCCCATATGCAGATAGTGGGGGCCTATGAACCACGACCCACTGTTTCCTTCCATTGGTTCTTCAAGGCACCACTCCATCCATCCCCAAGTACTTCACCCTGAAGAAAGGAAGACATTACTGGGTTGACAGATAGGAAGGGTACATGGCCCACCTGTTAAAAGGCACGCATTCAATACGCAGGGCCAAGGACCACCTGGGAAGGGAGAGGGATGAAAAAGAGCTCATTAATTCCTAAATGGATCCTTCTCCTGCATGCAGCTGCACCCTGGTACGATGGAACGTGTCCTATATTTTAATGAGAGGGAGCCAACCTTTTCTTTAATGAGGGCTACTTCTGACTAATGAAAAATATCCTGAAGTACTCCCCCCCCCCCGGACTATGAACAGCACAGGGAATGAAGCTAAGAAAGCAGACAGAAAAACACTATAAAAAACTTTTTAAAAAAAAAAGCCTAGGGCAGATCTTTTCCTGCTTCATTCAGGGGCTACCTGAACGTCTCTGCAGCAGCCAGCTACCTGTTGGAGACTGCTGGTTTAAGTATTCAAAAGTATTACATAGTTAAGATTATTTTAATAACTTGAAATACGGTACATCACCTTGGGGGTCCCATTAGCGTATCTGCCCAGATTGTACCTGGACCAGCAGTCCTTTTCACTTCACGCTAGACGTGGTCTTGTTTATGAGACAACCGCTTCATCTCAGTGCAGCAATGGTCTCTTCGGCAGAGATATTAGTGTAAAGCAGTGCAGTTTGTCCAATTTGCGCGAGATTAGCTGCTTTATCACTCCACAGCGTTGGTGCAAGACTTAGCAGCATAGAGGGGAGTGTTATAATACATGGCATTTGTTACAGGCTTTAGCCTAAAGATTCCTGTAATGAAATTTATGTATAAGTGACAAGCATGTTAGAAATATCTGATGGTGACAATATTTCCGGAATCAAAGGTATGGAGATAATTAGGACTCTGGTTAATCATTCTTCATCCCCCCCCCTCAATGAAATGAGATTCACACAGATTAATTACTACCTGCTATAAATAAACTCTGAGAATGGCAATCTGCGTAGCAGAGGCAGAGGGTAACTGTCATTTAATATATCACAGCTTTTCATGCACCTGTTCTCTCTATGCTGTTACCATGGAAACCCCACTTTTATAAGAGAAGCCCAGGATAATTAGCATGGATCGAGGTCTATATCAATCAGAATAATTTGGAAGAATGCAAGGAACCCAAAGGAGCGGGCAAAAATGACTTTGTCTCAGGAAGGCGATATCAGATCTCTGCTGCTGTGTACTAAATGGTGAGGAAGTTACTCCTGTGGAATAGCAGAGTTAGCAGGTATGAAAGTAACAGGTTTATGCTAAAACAGCATTTCCCCCCTCAATAGGAAACAAAACATTTTTTTTTTCATTTCTTCCTTAGGAAATACTGAGGGGAGAAATAATAATCTTGGAGAAAATGCTGCAAACCACCAACAGGGAAACCTGAAGTATACAGACTCTTCTATCAGAGAAGTTAGAAAGCGGCAGGCTATAATCCCACAACTCTACTGCTTGCGAAGAGGAATCTGGAATGGAGTGTCTGTACTACCACTTGTAAGGAGCTGCGGTAGCTCAAGTGGTTAAGACGCTGAACTGCAGGCTGTGGAAGGTCAGTAGTTCAGCAGTTCGAGACCCGGGTGCCGCATGACGGAGTGAGCTCCCGTCTCTAGTTCCAGCTCCTGCCAACCTAGCAGCTCGAAAGCAAGAAATTGCAAGTAGATAAATAGGTACCACTTCGGTGGGAAGGTAACAGCATTCCGTGCGCCTTGGTGTTGAGTCATGCCGGCCACATGACCACGGAAACGTCTTCGGACAGCGCTGGCTCTTCGGCTTTGAAACGGAGATGAGCACCGCAACCCTAGAGTCGGATTCGACTGGCTTTCGAGCAAGGGAACCTTTACCTTTACCTTTACTTACTACCACTTGTATCCCGTTGAATTCTATTGCAGCCGAATTCTTGGCGGCTCTAGAATAACCTTTGTGCTTTATCTGTACACACATGCTTTCTCATTCCCAGAACTGAATACCAGATTTTAATTTTTTTTTAAGGACTAAATTGCTGAATTTCTGCAGTTGGTTCACCCATTCACCTTCTACTTAGTTTGATGCATCGTGTTTAATAAAGTAATATCCAGGATTATGGTACAGCTATTCTCTACAATGGTGAAGTACCCTGGATTCTGCTAGCAAGCAAAATCAGTAGATGGCGGTGGAAAGTGCTGTAAAGTTGCAGCCAATTTCTAGTGATCTCATAGGGTTCTCAAGCAAAGAGGCAAACAGAGGTGATTTGCCATTGCCTGCCTCTCCAGGACTTCCTTGATGGTCTCCGATCAAAGTACTAATGAGGACTGACCTTGCTTAGCTTCAGAGATCTGGCTAGCATGGAAAGTTAATAAGTCATTGGGGCTCCCTACCACAAAGAGAGGTTCATGTATGAATCATCATATAACGGTCAACTGTGCCTCCATCTGCAGGTACTTATATCCACAGATTGGGATCACACTGACAGAGGGCCGATTTTTCAGCAAACTTGGGGGGGATATCCCAGGTTTGCAGAAAAACCTGAAAAACTTAAAAAACAAACAAACATTGGGAACTATAACCCCCCCAACTGGTTTTTGCTATCCTGTGTTAGATCTTTTAACATTCTAAATCTATATGCTACATACCCTTATACCTATTTACATTTTCTATTTCTTAGTTGAGTAAACTTGACTATTTGTTATACATACTTTGATGGATTCTGTCTGTATCTGTGGTATTGGGAAGTGAATACAGTATTATTTATGTATTAAGAAAATGTGGATGCTTCCTTTCCAGATCTGCTCCAGGTGGCTTACAATTACAAAAGTAAAAACAATAGAAACAAATTATATAAGAACAAATAAAAACAAAAGGGGAAAAAACGTTAATAAATTAAACATTGCCAATAAAAGCAAGGCTGAGTATAAAGGCACTTAAAAATCCTAGGTAAATTCCATCCTGGCAAGAAATATAGCCAGAGTCTCAGCATTTATTTTAATTGTTTAGTTATTTATATTTTGCTTTTGTCCCCAGTGGGGACCCAAAACAGCTTACAACATAATTCTTCCTTCCTACATTTTGTCCCCACAACAACACTTCAAGTGAGGTAAGTTAAGTTGAGAGAAAAATAATTTGGTCCAAAGTTACTCAGTCAGCCGCCATAGCAGAGTGGGGATTCAAACCTCGGTCTCCCAGGTGAGGTTGCCAACTCTGAGCTGGAGCCTGGGGAAGATAGTGTGTAGGGAGGAACCTCATCAGGCTATAACGCAATAGAATTGGCCCTTCAAAGCAGCCATTTTCTCCAGGAGACCTTCTCTGTAGTCTGAGGATCCATTATAATTCCAGGTGATCTCCGGCCAACACCTGGAGGTTGGCAGCCCTACTCCCAGATCACTGATCACTACATCATGCTGGCACAGTACTGAAGCTTGCTCAAGGAAATTTGGATGTGGGTCAGTCGTTCCAAAGTCACCAACCTTCTGCCTCTAATGGTAGCATTCTGCAATGCCCCAAAGGAAGAAGGGAATGATGGCAGTGAAGGGGATGCGTCTGTGGATTCAAGAGGGAGAGGTGAGGGCAGGCAAACAATGCTGAAGCTTCAGAATTATATCATTTAAGGACCACCACCTTTGATTATTTTATATGCACCTAGGAATGTGTTTAACCGAACCTGAACTACCTCTCACAACTCAACTCAACTGCAGTGTCAGAAACTGCCACTGTTTTCTGCCAAATATTCTCCCTGATGATGCCTTCGATGTCGGTGTGTATTGTCAATATAGCAGTGCACACCTGCTCACAGTTAGACACTTCTCTGAACCACAGTAATTACGCTCCATGTGAACTTCCTTGCAAAGTTGACATTTCTCCCGTCCTTTCAAGGCAGTTAGAAAAAGTTCATGATTCCATATTTTAAAAACTCCATTTAAGAATTAACACCTTAGCATAACTTTAGCAGAATACCATATTGACTTAAAAGGGAAAACAACCCTGAATGTAAGATGATCCCCTTCAGTATTATATACAAAAAGTTTTTGGGTTTTGTCTCCATTCATTATCCATTTCCTTTGTTTTTGATGGGATGTACAATTCTACCTGCGACTTCTTGTTTTTGCAGCCCTCACCTAAGAGATCCTCCCAGCCAATTTTCAGACAGGAAGAAGAAGAGCTGGTTTTTATACCCCTCTTGTCTCTACCTTAAGGAGTCTCGAAGCGGCTTACCATTTCTCTCCCTTCTTCTCCCTACACCTTGGGAAGAGGGTGGGGTGGAGAGAGTTCCGAGAGAACTGTGACTGGGCCAAGGTCACCCATCAGGCTTCATACGGAGGAGTGGAGGAATCAAACCCGGTTCTCCAGATTAGACTCTGCCACTCTTAACCACTACACCACACCAGCTAGGAGAAAGTATTTATAGGCAATTATAATTCTCACCTGCATAGAGAAACCTGAATTGGTGTAGGAGCTTTCCTCTTTTCCTGGGGTCCGCAAATGGGGAGGAAGAGTGGGAGGATCTGTTTTTAAACAAACGTGCAACTTTTGGATAAGGAGAATCAAACCCTGTTCATCTTACCTTGTTACCTTGCTGTGTTCAGTTGATGTTTAGAATTTGTCTCACAGTCTGGCTGACTTCCAGTATGGAATCCAGCCTAGAAGGCTGATGTTGAAAGCGCCAGAATAAGGCATGGCAGGGGACAGTGTTTAGCACCATTCTTGGTTTTGTTTAAAAACACTACCTCCACTCCTTGATTTCTTTACATATGAACAGGAGATTGCCTGTCTTTTTTCACTGTTTGGACTAATACCAGGTGAGCAGGGGTACTGGTAGGAGAGAAAATGTGTGGTTGCTCTTACATGCAATTAAAGATATGAGAAATCTCAGATCCTGAATCTATGGCTCCCTCTTGCAGTTCTTGTGGAGTTGATAGTTCTCTCTCTCTCTCCCTCTTTTAAATGATTGAGTTCATTATAACATATTTACAAAACAAGGACACATCAGTATCGTACACTTTTGTGATAAGTCAGATATTGAACATATAAGATGCATAGAATGTCATACAAAAATACTTCTTTATTAACGCCGAATTTAAATCAACCAACTACCAAACATAGCACGCCACCTTTTTAATGTCAGATATTAAGGAAGTTAATATGAACCAATATTTTAGGAACTACACTGTGAGAAGCCAAATAACCTAATATAGGAAATCACTTTACTACAAATTTGGAGTATATCTCCAAATCAATACTACTTTGAGTTATCTGGTCACTGATTTCCCCCCATTATATATAGATTCCATATCTTGGTATGACACATATTTGTGGAAGGCCCTGCCTTGTCTCTCTATTTAGCAGGCATATCTGTCTTTGTTGCAATCAATAATTAATTCTTTACTAGATTTTGGTATATCTAGATCTGACCAGTAATTTAGAAATTCTGGTTCCATAGGTATAGGGTTGCCAAAAGGGAGCGGGGGGCAGGGAAACCCCCGCTTTGGAGGCCTGATTTCCACCGCGGCGGAATCGGGCCCCGGGGGAACTCCTTCCCCCAAAGCTGCGTCACCATATGGTTCCCCCCTGACGAGCTCGGCCATGCCCCCAACGTCAGCAACGTCGCACGTCACTTCCGGTGACGTGGCAGTGGTGCGCACCTGCTCCTGACCTCGTCGGAGCCTCCCCCGCCGGTAAGTTTGCCAGACTTGGCAACCCTACATAGGCATCTTAAAACCAGTCATAAATCTGATTTAAAACCTGTTCCCAAAATGCCGTGATAACCTTGTACCTCCACCAGCAATGTTCAAATGAACCTACTTCTCCACACTCTTAGCGGGGAGGGTAAAGATTAAACAGGCCTCCAGCTCATTTAAAGTATTTAGAGACAAACAGGGTAATTTGCAGTTTAAAGTTAAAACAAAGCATCAAATTTTCTGTGACTTTGATAGTTTGATCGTTCTTGATCACTATTCTCTTGATTTGGTAGTTCTTGATCACTACTGTCTTGCATCTTATCAGGTTTAATGTATGTTTGTTTGTGTGTTTACTGTTGTGGGGACATGTAGCTTTAGCCTTTATCCCCAAGTCTGTAAAGCTGGAAGACTATTATCATGCATCCATGTGCCTATGTGTGGAGCTTTAGCTTCTGCCTTTATAGACTCCCCAAATTCCCTAGCCCTGTCTGCCCACCAGCTGGTACAAGTAAAGCATTTACTTCTGTGATCCAGGCAAGCTATTATCTGTCATAGGTGAGGGAAATACTGGACCTCTTTCTCTATCTCATCCCTAATCTGTAGATCAGGTGAGCTGCCTATCACAGGGTAGGTCAGAACTTGGGCCTGTGCTCTATTGTCCGTCAGTGTGTTCAGCCCTCCCTCCCTGCCAAATTATTTACCTCTGTTGGGAATACAAGGGCTGCATATTGGTGGTGATGGGGGAACAAAGCCTTTCCCTCAGCCTCTGGAGTTCTGCCCCAGTGGGGGCAAGCAAGTTTTGCCCTTGGCTAGCAGCCCCAGATAATGAAGCAACTAGCACAAAACCAGGATCCATGCTTTCAGTGAAACAGATAGATTTCCTGAAGCTAGTAACAACATGTAATAATTGGCAGAAAAGGGAAACACTGTGCGCAGAAATGCTCACCAGAACTTTAGTTTTATTTCATTTAGTTATTTTCTTTTATTTATATCCCGCCCTTCCTACAAGCGGGCTCAGGGTGGGTCACAAGTCACATAAAACATCATGATTAACAGACAACAGATCAAGTCCAGACAATATATTAAAAAGTTTAGGCAGTTCACATTTAACATTTAGTACCAAAAAAACAGAGTGAAAAGTTGCCTTGGTAGCGACGCCCGGATAGTGCCCTCTGAGCGGTGTTGTTGCATATCAAGCCACTAACCACAAGGCCAGGACTATCAGCAGGGGAGGCCAGGAATAGAAATTTGCCCACTCCTCAACTAAAAGCCCAGCAGAACAGGTCCATTTTACAGGTCCTGTGGGATTGTAACAAATCCCTCAGGGCCCTGATCTCAATTGGGCGCTTGTTCCACCAGGCTAGGGCCAGGGGTGAAATGGCCCTGGCCCTAGTTGAGGCTAGCTGGATGTCATTTGGGCCAGGGACAACTAGAAGATGTTGATCAGTTGCGCTCCCAGCTCTGTGAGGCACATATGGAGAGAGAGGGTCCCGGAGATATGTAGGTCCCTGACTACATAGGGCTTTAAAAGTCAGCACTAGCACCTTGAACTGGATATGGTACTCTACAGGCAGCCAGTGCAGTTGGTGGAGCACCGTTTGGATGTGCACCCGCACAGGTGTCACCATCAGCACACATGCTGCCGCATTCTGTACCAGCTGCAGTTTCCAGGTCAAGTTCACGGGCAGCCCCATATACAGCAAGTTACAATAATCCAACCTAGAAGTGACCATTGCATGGATTGCTGTAGCTAGGTCCTGGGAAGTGAGATGGAGAACCAGTTGCTTGACCAGCTGAAGACGATAAAAAGCTGATCTAGCAATGGTGCCAACCTGGGCCTCCACAGAAAGGGAGGAATCCAAGATAACCTCTAGAGTCTTCACCCTTGGTGCCAGCACCAAATGCATCCCGTCAAGGGTTGGGAGCCAGATTCCCAATCCCAATCCCCACAACTCAGGTACAGGACCTCCATCTTCGTTGGATTTAATTTCAGTCGGCTCTGTTTAAGCCATCCTGCCATGGCCTGTAGTGCCCTGGCTAACACATCTGGGGCGGATGTAGCATTTCTCAACCCTGTATGACAAGTTCCCTATTTGACATGATTGCTTAAGGTTACTGTAGCCCTATTACCCCTTGCAACAAGTCATACTAATATATCTGGCACTCCAAGCTAGTACATGAGCAACAATTTACCTTATCACATTAATTGGCTAGATGAGTGCACTTTAAACCTTTAGAATTGATTGGCTACAAATACAATTTCCCATTATATTATTTAAGTCTTAAATGGTGTTTACGGTGCAATACTATGAAGAATTGTATTGATTTCAGTGCGTTTAAGCTGGGGCAGGAGAGGGAAGGCAACATGGTATAGTCTGATATCTTCAGATCTCAGAAGCTAAGCAGGGTCTATACTTGGAAGGGAGACCATCAAGAAAGACTCTGCAGAGGAAGGCAATGGCAAAACCCCTCTGTTTCTCATTTGCTTTGCAAGCCCCTTGCTGGGGTAGCCATAAGTCGGCTGCACTTTACACACACACACAATCTGGAGCAAATCTGCATAGGATTGCCCTGTTTATTACCAATAACTGATCCAGAAGTGATTCTGAGCATTAAAAAATAACACTAGAGTGCCATGAACTGGATAGCCTAGGCAAGTCTGATTTTGTCAAATCTCAGAAGTTAAGCAGGGTCGACTCTGACTAGTTCTTGGATGGGAGACCTCCTTTAGATACCAGAGATGGGAGGTGGGGGCAGGCCTTACTTAGCCACCTCTCTAAATATCCTCCAGGCCCCCAGTAGGGGTCAGTCATCAGAGGTCACCATGACTTTTAGGTGCACACACAGTCTGTCACCAGAGGTCAAGCTGCAATTCTCTATAAACTTACTGTGGAGCAGGTCTGGTGAGAGTCAGTGGGAAGAATTTCATGCATTGGAATGGGTAGTATGTCAGTTGGCTCCCTCTATTCTTCAGAACATAAATCATCGGACAGATCATCCTTTACTAGATTCAGTTTCCTTCATAGTTAATTACTTAGAGTAAGGTCTGTGTGGGAGAATTATCCCCACCATGAATTGAAGGAAGAACATAACTTGTAGAAACAGTAAATAATTATACCTGGAGGACTACAGTGTGTGCATGAAAAGAAGTGAAGTAGTTATCAAAAGATTAGGATCAGGCATAAATGCTCAGCAAGGTATTGCTATTCTATGTTCTAAATCAGAGGACAGCTAATTTATGATGAATCCGTTCCACAATTCAACACTATCATTTTTTCCTCTGTACCACTTAGCTGATAGTTTCATTTCTGGTACTCTCCCTAGTTCATGGTCTGTTCTGAGGACACAATAAAACTTGGTAACATGCCTGGTATGGGGGGAGGATAGCACCAGGCACCTTCTTTGGGGTTACAGTAATCTGTATGTGTATGCAGGGGAGGTGAACAATTGCATTCAGACAAATAAGCTTTGGATAAGATATAATGGTCCTTAGTTAGTCAGGCCACTGGATAGACACCAAATCACATCACTGATTGCTAATCAAACCAGGAGTTAGTGTGCCCTTATTAAAGTAATAGAAAAATATTGTTTGGGTTAGCACCTTCAGAGATATGTCAATAAAATATGTTGGCTATCAAAAAAATTCTCGGCCTTTTGGCTAAGAAGTGTAAGCATTAGCTATATAAAGTCATCTCAGTTAACATTTAGAGAAAGATAGTGCTCCAAAAGCAGCTTACCTTATGAATCACGGAATATTTCTGTTTGGCACAATAAAACCAAGCAATGATGCATTTTTTTTGCCGAAGAATCTGTAAACATTACCCAGATCCCTCAGTTTATGGAAATCGAGTCATTAAGAAAATCTGGTTATCATTTTAATTTCATAATTACCTCTTGGAAGTATCAGTCCCATTCCAGGTGTTTTCTATAACAACAGGAAAATTAGTTTCAATTAAAAGGGAGAACATATATGCTAAAGAAGAGTCTTCAAAAAATTAAGCCCCAATATTCATTTCTTGGAGGGTACTTGATTTAGATAATTAAATATGAGCAGTACGAATGGACCTGTTGGTTGAAGGGTGCTCTTTAGAATGACATTTAAGATTAGAAATATTTCAGGAGGCAAACATTGTAAGTGTTGAATGATCAGCTTTGATTAGTAGAACAATTGATTTAGGGCTTGGTGTTTGCATACACGTTACAGTGAACACATGTACATCCTGAGCCGCCCTGAGCCTGCTTCGGTGGGGAGGGCGGGGTATAAATCCAATCGGGCTATTTTTGGGCAGGAACGCACAGGAACGGAGTTCCGGCTGGCTCCCAAGCTGGCCACGCCCAGCAGGAACTCGTTAGCATAATAGGCCACACCCAACAGCCGAAACTCATTAGGATTGGCTACATTAGGGGTGTGTGGCCTAACATGCAAAGGAGTTCCTGCTACCAAAAAAGGCCCTGGGTTTTGACAACAAACAAGGTAAACAGAATAACAAGCAAAAAGTGGGTGTGGCTGGATAACCACACTTCTGGTAACATGGGGGTGCGGCCTAATGTGCTAATGAGCTGTGCTGTCAGGGGTGTGGCCCAATATGCTAATGAGTTCTGCTGTTGGGTGTGGCTTATTATTCTAATGAGTTCCTGCTGGGCTTTTTCTACAAAAAGAGCCCTGAATCCATTAATAAATAAATAAATATATCCTGCATGTATAGGTGTACATCTGTTCGTCATAAAGAGTCAATGTGTGTTCACTTGGGGATCGGTACCAGGATAATTGTGGAGTTTAAATTACACATTTAGCTGTACATGCGTTGAACATAACATGAGAATTATATTGTAAGCCACCTTGAGTGCCACAAAGTAGAAAGGCAGCTAATGAAGTACGTCTTCTGCTGAGACTAGTATATGGGTTGGTAAATCATTTGGGACTACCATGTGGTGGTCTACTTCTAATAGTTGTAGGGAGCCCGGGGTAGGGTCAGGAGGAGCCTGGGTCATGTTAAGAGTTGAATGTTAGGTCTTCATAGTCATATCATTGGTGACCAATAGCTTTAACTGTTAGGTGAGGGTTGCTGACTTTGTCTATTAGGTAGAGAATCCGAAGTGACGATAGACAGATTAGGATAAGGATAATCACAGATAGTACAGTTCATACTGTTTCTCTTGATGATAGACAGATTAGGATAAGATAGTACAGTTCATACTGTTTCTCTTGTTTGTGAATCTATCATTCTTGTATGGATTGCAAACACCCTCTTAGGGTGTTCCTAAGATCTAGTGAGTGGAAGTCACTTATACTTTGTACTAAGGGGTATGAGCCTCATCAGCGGACTGAGATGTATAGGAATAGTCAAACCACGTCAACAAAGTGTCAATATCATGGGGCTGCTTCGAATCCCAAGTGGTTGTTGGTTGTGAAATGGTAATTAATTTGTTGTATTAGGCATGCTGTAAGGAATGATGTGCCAATGATAATGTGAAGTCCGTGGAAGCCAGTGGCTACAAGGAAGGTTGAGCCATATGTGGCATCAGCAATGGTGAATGGGGCTTTAGTGCATTCTGTAGCTTGAAGCAGTGTAAAATACATGCTGAGTAGGATGGTGAGTGTTAGACTGTGTGTGATGTCCTTTCGGTTTCCTTCTATGATGGTATGGTGGGCTCAGGTAACTGTTACGCCTGATGCTAAAAGTAGTGTGGTGTTTAATAGGGGAACTTCAAATGGGTTTAGTGGTGTGATTCCTTTTGGTGGTCAGCAGCCCCCAAATTCTGGTGCGGGGGCTAGGCTTGAGTGGTAAAATGCTCAGAAGAATCCAGTGAAGAAGAAGACCTATGAGGTAATAAACAAGATTATTCCATAACGTAGGCCTGTTTGTACTGGTTTGGTGTGATGTCCTTGGAATGTCCCCTCACAGACAATGTCTCACCATCATTGGTATATTGTTAGTAGTATAATAATTAGTCCTGTATTTATTATAGTTGTTGAATCATATGGCCAAACCTGAAGTTATAAGGAGCACTGCTACAGCACCAGTATGAGGTCAGGGGCTAGGGTCGACTATGTGTTAGCTGTGGGTCTGGGCTATAATATCTATCGGCTTCTTAGGGTTTATTGTAGGAGCCCATCACATATTCACAGTTGGAATGGATGTGGATACACATGCCTACTTCACATCTGCTACAATAATAATTGCCATCCCCACAGGTGTAAAAGTCATTAGCTGATTAGCAACCCTTCAAGGTGGTATAATCAAATGAGATGTACCACTTCTATGAGCCATGGGGCTTATTTTCTTATTCACCATGGGGACCTAACAGGGGTTATCCTGGCAAACTCACCCCTGGATATTGTATTACATGACACCTACTTCGTAGTCACCCACTTCTACTATGTTCTCTCAATGGGTGCTGTATTTGCAATCATACGGGGTTAGTATAGCAGTTGAGATTAACAGGTATCCTGCTGTCAGGCTGGCAGTTAGTCATGCCCCCAGGGCTAAAGGTCGGATGAAGAGGCCGACTGTTTCGATGATAATAATTGGAATGAGTGGGGTTGGGGGGCCCATTGGAAGTATGTGGGCAAAGGAGGTTGTGGGTTGGTTTCGTAAGCCTGTTAAAACTGTGGTCAGTCTTAGTGGTGCTGCGAGACCTATAGTTAAGGAAAATTGTTTTGTGGCCATAAATGTCTAGGGGAGTAATCCTGATAAATTAGTAGTAGGTAATGTATTACAATTAAAAGTGGTGAGGATCAAGCATGCCCTGGTTTGTTGACTGGGGTACAAATTACTTGAATAAATCATGTTTGGGTGATAGTTGTTTGATTTTGGATTAGGCGATTTTGTGTGGGATTAAGATCAATGGGACACCTAGTATTTGAGGGGTTAAGAACTGATCAGATAGGTTTATTGTCATGGTCAGGGGGCTAGTTGGCATATAAAGGTGTTTTGGTTGGGTGAATTAATAGGGTGTAGTTGTAAGAGTATAGGTTTTAATATATGCCTGCCCCTGGTGGAGGCCATGTCGGGCTGGGCGTTGGAGCACCTTGGACTGATAGTCCTGGGTGACTTCAATGTCCATGCCAACGATGTGGCTTCCTCATGGGTGATGGACCTGATGTCGTCCATGGCGGTGCTGGGACTCTCCCAATATGTAACGGCCCCCATTCACTGAGCCAGTCACACGCTTGATTTGATCTTCGCGGTGGTGGTTACAGTGGACCGGAATACTGCTACAGCAGTTCCATGGTTGGACCACCATGCCCTGAGGGCCCAAGTGAATGTGTCACCCCTACCCTGTTTGGTCGGCGAGCGTATTTTAGCTTGCCCGTGGAGCCAAATGGACCCAGTGTGGCTTCAGATGGCTCTGTGGGATCCTATGCCCCCCTGGCGGCTCATTAGATGAGCTAGTCGAGGACTGGCAAAACCAGCTCTTGACAGCCATCGACGAGATCACTCCCAGACGCCCTCTGTGCCCGTGCACAAGGCTGGCTCCCTGTTATACCCATGAGCTGAGGCTGATGAAGCAAAGGCTTAGACGGCTAGAGAGACAGTGGCAGCGTGTTCGTGATGAAGCAATAAGAGCATCTTATAGGACGTTTATGAAATCCTATGAGGTGGCAGTCAAAGCTGCGAAGAGGGAGTTCTACGCAGCCTCGATTGCTTCTGCTAGCTCACGCCCAGCACAATTATTTAGAACAAGTCGGTCTCTGACAGCTCTGCCATAGGGCAGACAAAACACTAGGGAATTGGACATTGGCTGTGAGGCTTTTGCGAGCTACTTTGCAGATAAAGTCTTGGCGCTCCGCCGCGACCTCCCCGCCACAGTTGAGACAGTGAGTGAACTCGAGGCTCCATGCACGTCTTCTGGTTCCATTCTGGATTATTTCGGTCCACTCAGTTTAGAGGAAGTTGACAGATTGATCTCAGCTTTATGCCCAACCACTTTCAGCCTTGATCTGTGCCCCTCCTGGCTAATTAAAGCTGGCCGCGAGGGGTTGCCAGGTGCTCTCAGGGATATTATCAACAAGTCCCTCTCGGAGGGACTGTTCCCGGGGGCTCTCAAGGAAGTGATGGTCCACCCCCTCCTTAAAAAGCCATCCCTAGATCCGGCTGAATTGGCCAACTATTGGCCGGTTTCCAACTTGCCTTATTTGGGCAAGTTAATTGAGAGGGTGGTGGCGATACAGTTGCAGAGCTTTCTGGATGACGCTTCCATGCTAGATCCTTTCCAGTCTGGTTTTCGCCCTGGCCATGGGACGGAGACAGTACTGGTCGCTCTCACGGATGTTAGCCCCATCTGCCTCAAGTACGGCAGGGGTGGGTCTAAATGTTAATGGGTTGCAGCCTGTGTATACAGAGAAAGCGGGATCCGAATGAGAACCCAATCCAAAGAGACAACATGACAAGGTGTCTATAAATCAGTTGTTCCCTTTACTAAATAGCAATTAGTTTCACAAGCATACAAAACAGAATCATACATTCAAACACACAAAGTTCCTTTAGCAATAAAGAAAGAATACAAAATAGTCCTCTAGTTACTTGGAGTTGGGGTAGGTATTCGTAAAATACTTGCCTGATCCAGAAGCTGTAGTAGATAGGAGATTAAGGAAAGGATTCCTGGGATTAATAATAGCTCTTCCACATTGCTCAGAACAAGCCAGCTAATGGGGCATGAAATGTCTCTGTAGTGTAAGGCTGTACATCTCCAGAGAGTTCACACACAAAGAGCCTTGCCTAAGGAAAAGGAGGGGGGGGGGTTGGTGGCTAAACCAGGTGCAGGGTTAGTTAAAGTGCAGAGAAGTGCAGAGTGCCCAGATTAAAAGTGTTCTCTGCCTTAAGTAGTAGAATTTTACAGGTGGGAGGCCCTTGCCTGTTTGTGTCCCACCTCTTCTCTAAGCTCAACCCATGGCTAACCTTGATTAGTTTGAGTGTGGAAAGGGGCAGGTATTCCCTAGGGGAGTGGCAATATTGTAATTCTAGATCCTAGCTTATTGTCACCATCTGGCTGGGTGTGAGGCGTTGCTTCCTGCATCTTCAAGACATCTCCTTTGAAGTACAAATGTAGTTGGCCTCTCTCAGGGACACAGGAGCTGTAAACAGGATGCTTGGTATAGAGATGCAGATTCAATTCCTGCCTTCCTGACAGTTCAGGTCTCGGTAATGGAGAATATGCGACTCAAGACTTGTTGTTCTCTGCTTACAAAGAACCCATCATGTTATCTTGCTCCCATAATGCTTTGCTGGCTGTATGTGTGCAAAGCTGCATTTGCATAAACAGCAGGCAGAAAGCCTGTCAGGAAAGCAGACAGTCACAGCAGATGAGGCACACAGCACTTTCCAAGTCCACGTGGATTTCTGAGCATAGTCCATGTGCACGTGTGTATTTCAGCAAACACAAACAAAAGCAATTTATATGCACATTCCCGAACACGGATGACCTCCGGAGACATCTGGATTGGGGCGAGATGACAGTGCTGCTGTTGTTAGACCTGTCGGCGGCGTTCGACATGGTCGACCATCAGCTGCTTGCCCACCGCCTCGCTGACATGGGAATTCAGGGGCTTGCCTTGCAATGGCTTGTCTCCTTTCTCCAAGGTTGGGGACAAAGGGTGGCCATTGGGGAGCAGCAGTCACGAAGGCACCCACTAGTGTGTGGTGTGCCCCAAAGGGCTGTGCTCTCCCTGATGCTATTTAACATCTATATGCGCCCCCTTGCCCAGGTTGCCCGGAGGCATGGGCTGGGTTGTAACCAATATGCGGATGACACCCAGCTCTATCTGATGTTGGGTGGTCAGTTTGACTCTACCCCGGAAGATCTGGACCAGGCGTTGCAGGACGTGGCTGGATGGCTTAGACTGAGTCGATTGAAATTGAATCCGACGAAGACGGAGGTCCTGTGCCTGAATCGGAGCGGGGGAAGGGATCCCACTCCCATCCTTCAGTGGGGCGCCGTTGGTGCCAGCTCCGAGGGTCAGGAGTTTGGGAGTGCTCCTGGATGCTTCCTTAACAATGGAGGCTCAGGTAGCAGCCGCTGCTAAGGCAGCCTTTTACCATCCTCGGCTGATTAGGCAGTTGGTTCCCTTCCTCGAATGCAATGATCTGGCTTCAGTGATCCATGCTATGGTCACCTCGAGGCTGGACTACTGCAATGCTCTCTACACGGGGCTGCCCTTGATGCAACTCCGGAAGCTGCAGCTGATGCAGAATGCGGCGGCCAGGCTGTTGATGGGTCTCCCCAGGTGGGAGCACATCCAGCCTGTGCTTAAGACTCTGCACTGGCTCCCAATAGCATTCCAGATATGCTTCAAGCATTGATTGATTGATTGATTGATTGATTGATTTTGGCTTCTATCCTGCCCTCCCCAACACAGCAGGCTCAGGGCGGCTCACATCATTACTACAAATAAACAGTGCCTCAGATAAAATTACAATACAATACATTAAGTTTAAAAACAATACACAAAGTGCTAGCAGTGACATATAACGTTTAAGGCATGGTCTGTGTTACATAGGTGAGGCACAGGCTATTCAATAGTGTTAATGATGTTATTAATGTTGTTAAAGTATTAATAATATTAAGGCCAGGGCCTCAGATGGTTACGGGCGGCTCCTTAATCAAATGCCTGGTGGAAGAGCTCTGTTTTGCAAGCCCTGCGGAACTGTAAAAGGTCCTGCAGGGCCCTGATGTCTTCTGGGAGCTCATTCCACCAGTATGGAGCTGCCACTGAAAAGGCCTTGGTCCTCGTAGCTGCAAGCCTGGCTTCTCTGGGGCCTGGGAGGACCAGGTGATTTTGAGTGCCCAATCGCAGTGCTCACTGGGGAACATACGCGTCCTTTAGGTACATAGGTCCCTGGCCATAAAATGCTTTAAAGGTAGGTACCAGCACCTTGGACTGAATTTGGTATGCTATAGGCAGCCAGTGCAGTGCAGCCAGTGATAAGAATTAATCAGAAGATAATAAATGTGGAGAATCATGAGTCTAACTATGTTTAGTTTGACCTTCATTATGAGTTAGAAATATAGCTACTCCTAAGGAATTATTGGAAACACGTATGTTGGGGCAGGGGGAGGCACTAGAATTATGACTCATTTCTCCTGTTTATTTATTGATTTATTATTAAATTTATAGCCCTCCCTCCCTGCAAGCGGGCTCAGGGTGGCTCACAAATAGAACATAAATGCCAATAGTTAAAACAAAAACAAGATAAAACAATTAATCAATTACAACAATACAAAGTTCTCAATACAAAGTGCTCACTGTTTAACAGTGTCCTTCTCAGAATGATAGACAAGAAATAGAGATGTTTATATTCTTTTCTATCACAGTCATACTTGAATGAAATCCAATGCAAACTACAAAAGAAAAAGGGGAAACGGGATGGTTTCTGTAGAGAAACTATAAAGCAAGGCAGGATCTATGGATCTAATCAGTTTTACAGGAGGCCTAGACAGTTTTGGACAGAGAGACAATTTCACCATCTGTGGATTACCAACTCGCACGTGTTCCTGACTCTGATGCAAATTTTCTTGTTCAGTCCTACCCTCTGCTTGTATATCAGTATAATGTCAAATTGTGATTCATGTACATTTTATTGTTAGAAGGCAAAGCTGTTTTTGTTAAAAACTTGATACTTGTTGACCTGTCTTTCTCCTGCTTTTATGAGGGAGGGGAAAAAATCATGAATCCCTGCTATTTTTGAGATTTCCATGGCAACAAACTGGTACCCAAAGCACTGGCCTGTAACTATATTGTGTGTGTGTGGGATTAAGCAGTCTTTCACTGTTAATTAAAACTTGTACATGGTCAACAGGAATGAAGAGAAAAATACAGTTTTACTGGGCGTGCACTTTTCTTTGTTGACAGTAGCATCACTAAAAGCTTTTCTTTCAAATTAATGTTTAATTGTGTCAGATCTGACAGATCAGACCTTAGTTTTCACAACACAGAATTTAAAAAGTGATATTCTAATAATATATTATGAAGTATTAAGGCTTTAACCATGATAGTTTTCTATTATGATGTATGTACATGCACTTAGGGTTGCCAAGTCGGGTGTTGCGCCGCAGCAGGGGACTCCCGGCTGGCGTCTGGAGCACGCGCGCACCGCACACACGTCACCCGGAAGTGACGTGACGACGCCGGGCATGCTGGGGGCGGGGTCACAACCATCCAAGGGAAAACCATTGAGTTTTCCCTTGGATGACCGCGGCCCTGCCCCCAGAGTGTCTGGTGTGGTTGCGTCACTTCTGGGTGACGCGCACGTCGGGGTGGGGCTCCCCCCGGGTCCCGATCCGCTGGTGGCGGGGAACGGGCCTCTGGGGCGGGGTTTTCCCCAACCCCCGGGGGGACTTGGCAAGCCTACATGCACTACTGATTCTCATTAGTTTCACAAGACTACTTATGTAGCAAGAAAGGTTGAGAGGACACTAAGGCTGTCATTCGTATTGCCGATATTGGCTGTTACCCTTCAGATCTCCAGGTGAAGCCATCCTTTCAAGTGAGTGTTTAAAGGCCGAGCCAAACATTGCACAGTGCACTGGTTGGGTCCTGGTCCCCGCTTGTGTCAGGTTAATGCAATCGCATGTGAGTTGTGGTTTCTCCTGAATTCCTGCATGTATGCACCATGTCTGGATAGGATCAAGACCATGGGGCATGTGGAAGGGAGGTTAAGCCTTCCCCACTGCACTATTTCCCCAAACTGAAAAACACAGGTGGGTTTCCCCAACAGGCCTGATAGCCTCTGTGTGACGAAGCCTTGCTGCCTTCATGGCCCTGTCAGGCACCCGCCTGCTAGTTATTGTACACTCCCCCATTACTGTGGTGACTAGCAGGACAATTGACAAGACCATGCAGAGACTGGATAGGGGGAACTGGAGAAGTCTCTTCCCCTGCTTCAGTTGAAGGTTTGAAGGGCAACTTCTGCCCGTTTGAGTGGCCAACACTGCAATCCTAACCAGTTACTCTAAGCCCATTGGAGTCAATGATCTTAGAAGGTTCTATCTAAGCCTAGGAAGGCACTGTCAGTCACCCACTGATGCTAGGTATAGGTGGGTTGCAACTCTTGTGGGCCTCGGAAAATGCTAGATTGCTGGCATGGCTTCCTTCCCTCGCTAAATCCAGAGCCCCGCCATTCCCCTGGGCTTATTTCCTTTCCTACCCTCCCTTCTAATCTAATTCGTTCTGTGCTATAGGTATCCCTTTTTAGTAAAATGTTCTAGATTTTCTTCACCCAAGGCAAGCCCTGCTCCCCCAAATGCACAAACATTTCCTGCAATGCAGTATATCCCTTGGCTTCCTTTCAGCTATGAGAAGAAGATTCTATGTACCAAATTAAAAAAATTGGTGCAAACATTTTTGTTCCCTCCACATATGAGTGATAGGTCTGCTGTTGAAGCATACCTCCACTGTATTTTATTCAGATATACAGTCCTTTTTAAAGGATAGATCTCAAGGGAAACTCTCTTTTCCCTATTGGCAACTGGCCTATCTGGGCATACTGCTGATTGGCCAGTGCTCTGTTGTATCACAAGGCCACTCGCGCCTCCCTTTCAGGAGGACTTTTTCAACTTAAAAAAATCGATCAACTACCCTGACTTGGATGGCCCAGGCAAACCTGACCTCATCAGATCTTGGAAGCTAAGCAGGGTCAACTCTGGCAAGTACTTGGATGGGAGACCTCCTTGAAATGTCAGAGGTGGGAGGAGGGGGCAGGCTTTATTCAGCCACCTCTCTGAATCTCCTCCAGGCCCCCAGTAGGGGTCAGTCACCAGAAGTTGCCATGACTTCCAGGCGCACACACACTCACACACATAAAAATTGCTCAAAATACAGCCCCCCAAAATTGATCAACTGAATACTTATTGCACTTTCAAAATGTTTTAGAAAGGCAGTCAGCCAGACGACATCATTTGGGGGAGGAGGGAGGCAAGCAACATACACGGCTGAAACAACATTCAATTTCATATGTGAAATTTTTCATGCAGATTCATAAGTGGTGCCATTGGAATTCTGAACATGAGAAGCAGCCAGGCTCATACAATTGGGGAAGAATGTGCTGTGAATCGTTTTTCTTGTGGTATGTCTCTGTGTGCTTTTTAATTACTTTAAGTTACAATATTTTATTTTTCTTTTTTTTAAAAAAGCTCTTTTGGAGATATTTTTAAAGTAGTTTTGATCTTTGGGTGTACAAATCACTCCCCTGTTTTCAGACAAGAGCCCTGTGTACAGATATGCTAGGTGGGGAAATGGGTGAAGAGACGGAGGGGAAGGGTGCACCATATTCTGGGGGAGGTGAATAGAGATATCAAGGTATACAAGAAAATTGTGCTTTAAAACACACACAAAGACTATGAATGCACATGGACCTCGCATTGCCATATAATGTTGGCAGACCTGAGCAGAGGACTGGTGCAAGCCAACTTTCACACATGCAAGCAGGTAGAGAGGAGCAGAAGTCTGCCATTAACTTTCCTTCAGCCTGAGAATCAAAGACATAAGATTGAGGGAATTGTCTGTGAAGCATGAAGACCCTTTTCCTTTAATCCCAGCCCCTCCCCCAATCCTTTAAACTGGTGTTTTACGGCCCATTTGCAATTTAAAGGATAGAGTTGGGGAATTGTTGGCTGAGGAGCTGCTAACCAGGAGGAATCTGTGCCAAGTAGCAGCCGCATCCTGAACTAACTAGATGTCACTGCTGCCTAACTCCTCTTCCCTCCCCCACTTCCCTCCCCTATAGTATAGCCGAAAGGACATCTGGATGCTATCATATGACATCCTTTAACTGGAGCCTTCCATGTAGTAAGTGTTTGCTATGCTGCTGAACTACGACCCCTCTCCAGCACGAGAGTGTGCATTTGGATGTGCATTTGAGTAAGAATGAGTGTAGCATTGCTTTTCAGTGGAATGTGTACTTGGGAGCCCATCTGAATAAGCATTCCATTAAGAGATGCAGTGTGGCTGGACCCCCCCCCTGCACTGGGTTCTGCATTGGGATGCACACCTCTGTTTATACTGCAGTGCTTTCTTAAAGGCCAAGACTCGCATTGCAATCATACTATAAAATGTATTTGTTAACCTCATTGAGTATTTTTGCTCCACTTTTCTCGACAGTGGGGATCCAAAGTGGTTTACGCAATATAAAATAAACAGCACGGGATATCACATCCTGGGTTCATTCTGGATCCATTGGCCTAGCAAACTCAGGGTCACAAGCAACAAGCCATGGAATAAGAGCCAAGGGTCAAAAGCCTCTGGCCATGCCTGAGCGAAATACATGCAACAGAGGAGGAAGAAAAGCCAACCCAGATTTCATTGGCCATAAAGATGTCCTCCCTCCCTCCCCCCTCCCCTCCAGTGCAACTGAATTTCTTTCTGCAGCATATGAGTTTGGATTAGACTCATTAAGATGCTCAGGAAGGAAGGGGAGGAGAAAAGCTAGCAGTGAAATGGAAGAAGTACAGGACTATGGGAAAGGAGTTCATAACAACAAAGTTTTAATTTTTTTTTTTGTATTTCAGTTTCAACCAAGTATAACTTCCTGGTAAGAACAAGCTATAAAAGTCGGCTTTAAAAGAAAGCCGATATTCTCCTCTGGCACTGTTTGATGAAATCTTGCAGATGCTCCAAGTGAGCTCTTGTAACAAACCAGCAAGAATTAATAGATGCGTATAGGCCCTGCACAGACTCTATAGCTCCACACCCTCCCCATTTCAGTTATTGATTTGCCTATGTAAATGAGTATTTCGACACTCTGTGGGAGTTCTCCAATTAGATAAAAGGCAATTCTTGTCACCCTGCTGTAACGCTAACAGCTATAGCTCAGAGAACACACCGAGGACTTCTTAGCGGAACAAACCTAGTTTAATCAAGGCCGGCCCCCTTCAGAGCCACCTCATCTGTGGGACATTTCTCTTAATATGCAACACTTCCTCTATTAGAAGTTTAGAATCATTGGCCACAGGTAACTAACAGCTGTGATTGAGCTTTGTGGGTCGATGAGTTGGTTAGTGGAGAAGATGCACGGGTTCATTGACCACTGGCTGTTTCTGGAAGAGGGGCTGCTCCTCAAATAAAGGAGCAGGGCCCAAGCGCACAGTTCAGCGCAGTGCTCCAATCAAAGGTGCCATGAGCAGGCCCCTTTCCCCCCAAAGGATAACAAAGCCTGTGTGAAATGTGACAGCCTCTAAAGGAATGTCTCTGCAGTTTCTGAGGAAGTTGCCTCATGGAACTGACAGGCTGCTAATATGCATAATCTGAGGAAAGACGTGTTCCATGTTTACCTGCCTTTTATACACTGAACCTTTGATGTATTGTGGCACTGCAGCTTGTTCTGTGTTTAGAAGATTTTTTAAAAAACATCAATATGTAACAAAAGCCAGAGCCCAAAATTCTGTCATTGTATCACACTCCAGAAGGATCAAGAAACAGAATTCAAAATGGGGCTAGGCAGATGAATAGATTGGGCAGTGTGAAGGAAGGAGCCGGTTTGGTTCTCGATAGCTCCTTAGGGGATAAGTGATCTCATCTCAAAGAACACCAATATAATCCCCCTTCCGCAAGGATTTAGGATCACCTGAGGAAACCTGATTGTATAGTATTTCTTATAGGGACACCAGACTAATTATCACTCAAAGTACAGCCATTCCCATTATTGCCCATTCCTAGTAGGGTTGCCAGGTCGTTTTTCTTCTGTGGCGGGGAGCTCCCGGACATAGAGTTTCCCCCTCAAATGGCTGTGGCCCCGGCCCCAGCGTACCCGGCGTCATCACGTCACCTCCGGCTGACGTGCACGCCGGGGTGGGTTTTCCCCCGGGGCCCGATTCCGCGGCGGTGGAAATCGGGCCTCCAAAGCGGGGGGAAATCCGCCCCCCGGGGGGACTTGGCAGCCCTAATTCCTAGGAATATGCATCAAGGTCTTTCGTCAATTCTTTTTTGAAGGAGACTTTGGCATTCAACTTTTGGTTAATTTTTTTATTGGCTTAAGGCTTATTGGAATTTTTTTTAAACCATTTGCTCCTCTACAATTACTGTTTTATTATAATTCTGCATTAAAAAAACATCTTTTTGAACATTTTATGGTTTAAGTCACATCCACCACTTTGATATGGGATAAAATGGTTTTAGAAATATTTGCAAAGAAAGATAAATTGTAAAATGAAAGTAAATGGGCTGCAAGCTAGGGCACAGTGGGAAGGCTGCCCCCTTGCCCATCTGCTGTGGTCATCAGTGACAGTAGTTGGGATCCAAAATCATAATCTTGCATGCAGAAGTACCCTTCTATTCATGTCCAGTAGTACCTTACAGACATTGGTTTCCAGCGTATAAGTTTTCAAAAGTCCAAGCTACCTTCAGATACCACTCCAGACTTATCTGGCAAAGGGAGCTTTCACTCTTGAAAGCTTATACCTTGGAAATCTTGTTGGTCTTTACGGTGCTCCTGGACTTGAATCTTTTACTGCAGCCCAATGGGAATACCCACCTGAAACTAACTTCCATTCATGAGAATAATCCTTCCATTCCATCTTTCTGTAAGATGAAGTTTGCTTTTGGTTCAAGGTAATCATTATATCCATCCAAAGGTATGACTTTTAAGGGCTAGTTACATCAATGGGACAGAGTCAGGTGGATAGCCGTGTTGGTCTGAAGCAACAGAACAAAGTTTGAGTCCAGTGCAGGGCCGGCCTGAGGTGTTCCTGCGCCCTAGGCGAGATCAGATGCCAACCTCCTGGCGGGGCCTGGAGACCTGCCTGGGTGCACGGTGAGAGGTCCGCATGTGCGCGCACCCCCCTTCCCACTTGCCTGAGACCTGGAGAGGTCCCTCACTGCCCCCAGACAGCACGCCCTGCATGAGCCAGCTTGGCGGTAGAGGAGAGGTCCCCATGCCAGCGCTTCCCAGTCCCGGCTCACTCCCCACCCTTGGCGAGGCTCGGCTCGGGCGGCTGCTGCCCCTAACAAAGGGATCTTCCTCCTCAGTGGTGGAAAGGTGGGAGCAGGAGAGCCGAGCAGGGCTGCTGTGGGGGGCAGCAGGAGGCAGCGGACCAAGGGCTCCCTGCGGCTGCTTCTCCCCACCATGTGCAGTTCCTGCTCCGCCCCTGCCCCGAAGCACACCCCCCTGGGGGAGAAAAAGGCCCCTCCTCTCTTCTGACTCCTCCCTTCTGGTGGCAGGGCCCTTGGAGCTGAGCTTTTGGCGGGACAGGGGGCAGACTGTGGAGCGCCTCACTCCTCCCCGGGCGCCTGGCCGCTCACACCAGGGCGGCAGGGGTGGCTCCAGCAGGCGCAGGTAGGATGGCGGCAGCAGCATGGCCCTCGGGTGGCTCAGTCTGGTGCCCCCATGATGGTCCCGTGCTCTAGGTGAGAGACTAGCTTGCCTAGTGAGCAGGCCGGCCCTGGTCCTTTGGTACATTTAAGACCAACAAAGTTTAATTGTTGGTAGAAGCTTTCGTACACATGCACACGGAAACTTATACCCACAATTAAACTTTGTTGGTCTTAAAGGTGCCGCTGGATTCAAACTTTGTTCTATCAATGGGACAGGTAAGCATATACTCCCACAGAGGTAATTGTGGTTTAATTATAGCTGCATCATGGTCAGTACAGCTAACAACAATTAGAATAAGTGTGAAGTACATAAGGTTGGATCCAATCAGTTTTTTTGCTGATAAAAAAGGAAGGAGTTATCCTCTTTGGCCGTTCTCCCCCAGCCAGGACTATGCTGGGAATCATGGGACCTGCATGTACAAAAGCCACATGGGATGTGGGCTATGATATGGAAGAGAATTGAGAGAGCAAGATTGAGAGAGACGACTGGATCGAACTAATTTTGTGTTTCTTAGCAAATGTATGATTTTATTTCTAAGTCTGAAACTGCCAAAGTAGTACAAAATTTGGATTGTGTAGGAGGAAATTCATATTTGTTGGAATTTTATTTTTTAAATTAAAAATAACAATTTGCATATGTATATTCCCCCTTCCCCCAGAGGCTTTCAAACCAAAATATAATATAAATGACTTTAGTGCCTGGAAGGCAGGGAAGGAAATTGATCAGAAAGAGAGCTAGAGAAAAAAAGAAAGGGAACTAATCTATGTCCTTCAAACTGTGAAATGAAAAAAAGGAAACAGTGTGAATGGTAATAAAGCAACAGACACTTTAAAATTAATCCTGGTAATAGGAAGGGCTGTTGTTACTAACAAAGCTCAAGAGATGCGCCTTTTGAACGGCGGCATCTACCTCTCATAATACATCACCCCGCATTAGTCCTACTCTTTGATATGGTAATAGTGATTCAAGGCATGGTGATTCAGGGTTACGAGTCGAGTCCTGGGTTCATATCCCAGACAAGCTCATGCGCTTGGGTAAGAGAGGGTGAAACTTTTATTTGGAGAAGGAGCAGTGATGTGAGAACTCCAGCCAACTATATTTCGGGTGGTAATCTTCCATGAATGATGGGGAAAAGATCACTTTTTAGAAAGAGCTCTAATATTTTGGCGCTTGTGTGTTGCCTCAGTACTGACAGTGAATTGAGTTGAGCACCCAGCAGTGGCTTTCCCAGACAACTGCCCAGTGCTCCCTGTATGGTCATGAGGCCCTGAGCCCTGATTGGCACCTGGAAAATGGTTCCCCCTCCCTTTCAATTCCATGTGCCTGTGGAGCAGATGCAGCTTTCCTGGGCTTTCAAGATGATGATTAGATTGCTGGATTGTAGATGAAGCTTGACTATAAATCTCAATGGCACTTTAAAAACTCGAGTCAGTTACAGCTATGTGGAAAGAAGAGAGTGTGTGAAGTTGAGATTGAAATAATCAAGTTCTGGTCATGTACCAACAGGTCTTAACAGCTTGGGTTGCCTGACCGGCTGAATGCTAGTCATGCAGGTGAAAAAGTGGGACATGCCCTCTAAATACGTCTCCTCAGCAGTTACAAACACAGTCAAAATTTCAGGATAAGGGTACCTGATGTAGTAAACACAAGTACTGCAAGTAATATAAATTAATATTATGAACCTATATTTTGCAATCTGCATCAACATGACCAGTTAGTGAAGCATATGCATGGAATGTATAAGGTTCCAAGATCAGTTCTTTGATGTCCATTAGCAGACCTGATTGAGGATCTGGGAACTTGTAGAGACACGATCTAATTTATTCGACTTCATTCACAACACTTAAAAATATTTGTGACTCTTTTAGCCTACCCTTCTCCAAAGGAATTCATGGTGGATTACAATGTTTTTAAAAACTAAATGACAACAAAATAGAGCCAGAAGAACATGGTGATAACATCTCCATACCAGTTATAAGAACCTAGAATCCCGACCCGGATGGCCCAAGCTAGCCTGCTCTTGTCAGATCTTGGGAGCTAAGCAGGGTCATAAGAACATAAGAGCATAAGAGAAGCCAGTGTTGGATCAGGCCAATGGCCCATCCAGTCCAACACTCTGTCACACAGTGGCCAAAAATACCAGGTGCCATCAGGAGGTCCAGCAGTGGGGCCAGGACATTAGAAGCCCTCCCACTGTTGCTCCCCCCCCAGTACCAAGAATACAGGGCATCCCTTGCCCCAGACTGAGAGTTCCTATCTATACCTTGTGGCTAATAGCCACTGATGGACCTCTGCTCCATGTGTTTATCTAATCCCCTCTTGAAACCATCCATGCTTGTAGCTGCCACCACCTCCCGTGGCAGTGAATTCCATGTGTTAATCACTCTTTGGGTGAAGTCCTGGTTAGTACTGGGACGGGAGACTGCTGAGGAAGTCCAGGGTCACTATGCAGAGGCAACGTTCTGAAAGTCTCAATGAAAATCCTATGGGGTCACCCTAAGTTAGCTATGACGTGACGGCACTTTCCACTTCCAGAATCCTTTCTTAGCTTTAATTTCAAGAGTTGCATGAGCAATAGTCCTTCACAACAATCTTCTCCCAAATGACTTGACTTTCATAAAAAACATTCTCAGACAAGCCATTTCGCCATATAGGGGCCATCACTAAAAAAAGTTCTACAGTGTAAATGATACCAGCTCTGTAAAGACAGCAGATTCTTTAGACCTTAATTGGCTGAGCGAAGGTGTCACAGCAAAACGCATTGGGAAAGGTGGTCCTGCAGGTAAGTGGATCCTAGGCTTTTCTTTAATGCCTGCTTTCTCTGCTTGTCACTGCCAAACCCACCATGGCTTTCATCTTGTGCAAAAGGCTCCAGTGAAGCACATATATAAGTATAGTTTGCAAAAGGTGCAAAGCTCTGGGAAGTTTGGAAGTCTTCCTGACTGATCCCTTGGGAATCACAGGTAATCTGTTAACATTCTTCAGAGCTTCTGTTTTAATCTGAAAATTCTCTTCATCCAAAATTTCTCCCCAGATTTTGGAGTTCTGAATTACCTAGACTTCTTTCCAGATTCAAGCCTTGAAAATCCTATGGGGTCATTAAGAAGTCTAACCTTTTGCGCACAACAGAAGCGCTGGCAGAGTGGCATATTTTTTTTAGTTAAGGGACTAAGCTGACTATTTTAAGGCCTGCAGGTAATTTGCAAATAATTCCAGGGAAAGGGGGCACCTGAAGTGCCCAAAGAGTGTGTGGGGCTTCCTGTCTTATGGTTGCTCGCCTGATTTAATAACCACAGATTTATTCCCCAGGAGAATCCTGCCCTAGCTGTGTAATGCACTGTGTATTTCAGAGCCAAGCGAATAGTTCTAAAGCAGCTGTGGCAGACGAAAGGCACGCATGTGTGGAAGACTGCTAAATTTCCTGACTCTCCAAAGCTTTAATTCTAACAAATCTGAATAATTTCTTGCTTTTGTACTTTTGCTCCAAACAGATCCATAAATTAGCACAGAACTATAGAGATTGCCATTACCATCTAATGTGTAATTCTCTCTACTCAGCCTGGCTTGTTTTTTCCCCCTTGTTCTGTAAGTTTTTAATTGCCTAATACTGTGCTGTATGACATAAAGAGCAGGTGTTCGGCAACCATATAGCAATAAAAAAGTGGCGGAGAGAGGAGAATTCAGGTTATCTTCCGGCGGAGACATCTCCTCTGGTGTTTGGAAGGTGGGTTAGACGATAAATGAGGAGCAGTGTTCATCTTGCCGTTTTACGGGCAATGCTGAAGGCTATTAAGAAGCGTAGGCTCCGAATAAAGATGTGCAAATGAACCTGATCAGGAGAACATCACATCACTTGGCATTTCTGGCCAATTAGGGAAACCTCGGCAGGTTGTCGCTTGCTGTGAGAAGGTGAAGATGGGCCCCAGTTTTGAAAGCATGATTGACTTTCACGGGAAAGTAATGTCAAAAATATGTTTAAATGTTCACACTTCACAAGTCTAAGAGCTGTCCAGGTATTTACAGGAACTTTTAAGGCATGATAGAAGGATGGTGCAATAAAAAATGTATGTTGTTGCAAGTGGGTGCAGTAGCCTAAGCCTGGATACCAGTCGTAATTCTGAGAGATCTCCAGCCGCCACCTGGAGGCTGGCAATCCTAGAGATCAGGATTGTGCCTCTAAGGTCTGTCCCAGATCCCCATGGGTTCAAGCTCATAAGAACATAAGAACATAGGAACATAAGAGATGCCAATGTTGGATCAGGCCAAAGGCCCATCCAGTCCAACGCTCTGTATCACACAGTGGCCAAAAATACCAGGTGCCATCAGGAGGTCCACCAGTGGGGCCAGGACATTAGAAGCCCTCCCACTGTTGACCCCCTCAAGCACCAAGAAGACAGAGCATCACTTGCCCCAGAGTCCCTATCTATACCTTGTGGCTAATAGCCACTGATGGGCCTCTGCTCCATATGCTTATCTAATTCCCTTTTGAAGCCATCCATGCTCCTATTTGCACAGAGGTCTACACACATACTAAGTGTCTAATTTGTTCCATAGGTCCCTCAGAGATCTCTGTGGACGAGGCCCCTTCATCGTTCCCACAGAATGAGAGGTGGTGGAGGAATGATGGACTCTAAGGTTGCAGTGAGAGCTCTTCCCCAAACTCTGTCCCTTCCAGGCCTTAACCTCCAAATGTCCAGGAATTTCCCAGCTCAGAGCTGGCAGCCTTATGTTCTAGGGTTGCCAACTCTGGCATGTGAAATTCCTGGGGCCAGTGCCTGGAGAGGACCGCGTTTGGGGGAGAGAGGGAGTTCAGCCAGGATGTGGTGCCCTAAAGTCTGCTGCCTAAAGTTGCCATTTCCTCCAGAAGTACTCTGTAGTCTGGAGACCAGTTGTAACTCCAGGAGTACCCCAGGCCCCACTGGAGGTTGGCAACGCTATCATTTTGTTGGTTGCCACTGCTTTCCTATCCTGTTTCTGTCTACCCTTCAGTCCAGCTCTATAACCAACACACAGGAGAGTCTGACAGCTTCATCAACAGGTCCGCTTATTGCTTCCATCTGGGAGAGGATATTTACTAATGGAAAAGACTAATATCCTCTGAGAAGCTACAGCCTCAAGACCAAAGCACACGGACCCAAGTGAGGACCCTTGTATGTTGGCCCTGAGGGGAAAACAGAAGCTAGCTTTTGAGGGCTCAGTTAAACCTCTGCACATATGCATACTTCATAGTCCCATTCAAAATGTTCTTTTCCAAAGCATTCTCTCATAAGCACAGCTTTGAAAGGCTGTCCTCAAAACACTGCAGGCAGTTTGAACCAATAAGCGATAGTGAGATTGCGAGCCCCTGATGAAAGAGAATATTTTCTCCAGGTTCTGTTCAGCTCAGGTCTAACAAAGGTAGCAGGGCTGTTGGGCAGTAAACCCAATATCCATCAGACGAATGCATTTAGAACAATATCAAGCTCCTGGAGGCTTCAATGGCCTCAGATTCCACCAGGCATGAAGCTGAGCTCTGCAAGTGAACCCTCACATCTCATAAAATGGAGCTTAGCCTAAGAAGTACAAGCAAATGTACATTTTTCTCAGTACAGGTGCAGATTTCAAGGGTGGGGTTTTTTTTGTCTTCAGATTAATGAGTGCCTGCAGACATAACTTGCCCTCATTTCTGACCATTGAACATCATTTGAAAACAGAAGTGGACCAGCATGGGACATTTTCTTTCTTATTCTTGTTAGAGGCTCTGGCTTCCTCATGAACAGAATTGAAAGTACTGGAAAAGTAATTAGTCCTGTGCAGATCTTACATAGAGAGTACACATGAGCATGAAATGAGTAGGATTATGTCCAAAGAACACCAAAATTTGCCTCCAGTTTCCATACATTCAAGTTCCAGCTTGCACAAGGGACTATACATTGATATGTGCATGGGCTCCCTGCGTCCAGCACATTACTGACTGTGTGAATCGCAGATAGGGCATCTGTGTACACATTTAGTACACATTTAGTATGTGTGTAGACCCTAGAACATAGGGCTGCCAGCTCTGAGTTGGGAAATTCCTGGACATTTGGGTGGTATGGCCTAGAGAGGACAGCGTTTGGGGGAAGAGCTCTCATTGTAACCTTAGAGTCCATCATTCGTCCACCACCGCTCATTCTGTGGGAACAATGAAGGGGCCTCGTCCACACTATGGTAAGATATGGTAGGTACAGAGACCTCTGAGGGACTTACGGAACAAATTAGACTTTAGAAGAGCAAAATGTGGACATACAGAAAAAAAATTATCTGGGAGACTGTGTACAGGGTACTCTTGGATACATTTATTCTAGCATTTCTTATGCTCAAAAACAAACAAAATACCTCATTAAGCCTGTTTGTCTGACACTATGTGTGGGATTTGTTTATGTAAGGCTCCAGACCATGTTTGGAGTAAGGATTAATTTTGGATGAGCGGCAGGTAGAAAATGGAGAATGTAATTTGAAAAAGAAAGTTAATTAAAATATAACAATTTTCAAACCACTACAAGTTTCAGCAAACTAAACTAAAGTTATTACACTGCTATTTTTTTATCTACTGAAAATACTGTGTTTGTTCTTCCCATTCTAGAACTCTACTCAGTAGGCGTTCTCATGGAGGATGATAAAGATGAAGACGTACATATGGAATTATATACACATTTGCACCAGCTACATTTGAGGAAACCTCTTCCACATATAGATCTCCACTGATGGGTTGAGAACAATTATTTTAAGAAGAGATGCAACGTATGTGGTACGAATTTAAGAACTTTAGAGAACGATCCTAAGAATGTCTGCTCAGGATACTTCTAAGGTCAATTTCCTGGTCTTATTTCCAGGAAGTGTTCTTAGGATTGCACTGTTGATTAGGTGTTATTTCAGCGTCAGTATATTTTAAATATACTTTCCTTGGTAAACAGCGGCAAGGTCCCTTTTTTAAAAAGCCTGATTTCTGTTTTCTTTCTGCTAGAATATACAATACAATGAATTTGTGTGTGGTGTACATTGTTCTGGAAATAGTACACCTAGTATTCTCAGAAAGCACACCTGGTCTACTTAGAGCCACGCTCAGGTCTATTCAGTTGGGCTTATTCCCAGGAAAGTGTTTTTAGGACTGCATTGTTAAGAACAAAATTAATATAAATAGTCCTAATAAAAAAAGCTTTGATCCAGAAAAATGTAAGTTTTATTGAAATCAGTGAGATTTCAGCTTGATAGTCACTTGTGAAGTTGATTTCAGTGGTATTTAAGCACACCTAAGAGATGGGACCCCAAGTTAATGTCCTTTGAATAAGACAGTAACCTACCAAGGCGATATAGATTTAATAAAATGCTCTGAATAATTTCTTCATGTTGAAATCTTATTGATTTCAAATAAGCCAATCCATTAGCAAATGTGTTTAAGATGGGGACAACAGTGAACTCACACATACCTTCTAGCAGCTGCCAAGGAAAGAAACTCAGAATATCTCTCATCCTCTTTGCAAGGCTCCAAGCATCGCTTTGCATTTTAATCACACATTTGGAATCTAAAGTAATTTAGTATTCTTGACAGACAAAGTTGGAGTCCAGGAGAAAAAAATCATCAGTTATTTCCCCCCCCTGACCTAAAGCTCTCTTTCTATGGCAGTGAGGCTCAGTTTCCCCAACTTTCTGTTCTCCCTCTCTTAACCAATGGGTATGTTTGTGATTAATTTGCAAAGTAATATTTTTTTCTGCTTGCCTGGGGAACACCATATATCAGAAACCCCTACAGTTGTGACCACGAGTGTCCTGTTATTGTGGCCCTTCTGATAGGTACTCATTAAATTTGCTGATGATACCAAATTCGGAGGAGTAGCAAACACCCAAGAAGGTAGAGTTAAAATTCAACAAGACTTGAATACTCTGGAGAAGTGGGCAGATGCAAACAGGATGCAATTCAACAAAGATAAATGCACAGAATTACATCTGGGCCACAAAAATGTCAAGCACAAATACTGGATGGGGGATATGTTTCTGGGGAGTAGTGTCTTGGGGTAAGAGTGGACTGTAAACTAAATATGAGCAGTCAGTGTGATGTGGTGGCAAAAAAGGCAAATTCAGTCTTGGGCAGTGTTCCCTCTAAGCTGGGTTAGTGTGAGCTAGCTCACAGTTCTTTAGCCTCCGGCTCACAGATTTTTGTCTTAGCTCAGGAAGGATGGCTCCAGAGC